>NC_052058.2:54806402-55026402 GCF_903992535.2 Arvicola amphibius
TTTAGGAGGAGGGGGCCTATTCATATGAATACTGAGACTGTCTAGAAAACATCTCGCCTTTTTTTCACAAAGATAAAGCACACCTCAGATGGTAGATACCCTCTTCCCTTAGCATGTCTGGGAGGGCAAAGACTCACGTTGTAGACTGACTATTCACTTCCAGGGCAGCCCCAGTAACTGTCGGGCAGGTGAAAGTGCCAGGCTGACTGTTGCGAGAATCTAAGCCAGAAACAGGTGTAGTCACAGGTCGCGTGAATGTTCTAATGAATCTATATATATATGAGGTTGTCTATAGTCCTCCTGACTCTTTGGGAAGCCTCACCAAGCCAGCTGGCAGGGACCGTCCTCTGTTAACCATATAAAGATTACCAGAAAGAAGAGCTACGGCAGCTATGTACACGACATGGACGTTTACGAGTAAATGAAAAAAATCTCACTACTTGATTGTTCGGTTGGAAGCTCAAATTGCCACAGTGAGTGCGTGGGGGAGTTCCAGCTGTAGGTGTACAATTGCAAAGTAATCACAAAACATTTGCTCCTGGAAAGAGATCGCCCATGGTGCTTTACCTTAAGCTGTAATCAACCTGAATATAAAATGAGCAAATTCTCCAAACTTTACAGAAAGTAAGACTGTGTTTGGGGACCTGGATAGAAGTTCATTTGTGGTTTTCTCAAACCCACCATTCTGACTCCTCAGTGACACGTAGGTTTTTTCATATTTTTATTTTTTTCATAATATCATTACCTTATAATCTAATTCAGATCCTTATCTGGCCTAGGTTGTACAGTAAGTAGGTAGGTACAGCGTCTAGGTCCCATAACACTTTTAGGGACTACCAGTCATAAGAAAATTAAGCCCATGATAGTGTTTAAAAATATATGATAGTAACAATTTCTTTTTGTACATATGCATAAAATATAAATTTATATATGGTTATGGGTGTGGGAGTTAATGAAAGCAAATGTCCTGGATCCAACCAGCTTTGTTTGTGGGTTTAATTCTCTTCTCAGAGGCTGTGTGTCGGAAAGCTCCAAGAGTACTAAATCCAATAAGGTGTATTCTGTATTTTATACATACACGTATCTATATATACATGATAACATTTAGTTTATAATGTAAGTATAGTATGATTTTATTTATTTTTAAGGGGTTATAACTCTTTAATAATGGAATCCAGTGATACTGAAATGGTTGAGACAGTAAACAAGAACATGAAAATCTGGTACTAAAACGGCTCTGTGACTTCAAACAGGACAGAAAGCAGATGAGTGGGTTAAACAAATCAATTCAAAACTTGGAAAGAATCCAACTATTAGAGACCTGGAGGAAATGCAGAGATGCTGGGAGAGGGTAGGAAATATTGGGAATGAAAAGCTTAACAAACTACATTAAAAAACTCAATGTAAGGTGTCTCCAGGAGACTAGACAAGGCAGAAGGGGGAATATCGGGAGCTGAAGATGAGATTGAGAAATTTATATTCAAGTAACAATAAAAAAATACAGTGGAGATCTTTGGACCATAGCTAAGGGATTAAAACCTCTTACTTTGATGTGTGAACAGAAAGCTGACAAGGATTTTAAAAAGCCCAGGAAACTCAATCAATGAAATTATAGCCGAGAATTGGCCACATCTAGGGAAATAAATGGATGTCCAAATACAGGTGGTATTTAGATTGCCACATAAGCGTAGCCAGAAAAGAATAATCTCTACTTCATGCCATGATTAAAGTTCCAAGGCTATAGAACAAATAAAGAATACTGAGAGTATTCCCTCAGGTTTGCTGCTGAACTCTCCCAAAATTAAATAAAAAATACCCATGTTCCTCAAACTGCCCAATAGGATAGGAAGGGAAAGAACATTTAAAGCAACAATTAATAATAACACAGAATAATTATAACAAAATATTATGATGACAGTTTTGTGAATGTGGACTCTCACAAAGTATCTTATTACATTTTTGCCTTTCTGTTTCAAGGTAGCACTGCCTCTGATGTATCTGAGTCACCAGCACCACTTCTCTTGTGTTTGGGGCCATTCCGAAGTAAAATAAGGGCTAACTTGAAAGCAAATAGTGTTGTAAGGAGGTTGCTTGTTCATCCCGGCCTCCCAGAACCTAAATAATCACACAGAAACTATATTAATTAAATCACTGCTTAGCTCTAACTTCTTCTTGGCTCGCTTTTACATCTTAATTTAACCCATCTCCATTAATCTGTGCCTCACCATGAGGTTGCGGCCTACCAGCAAGGTTCCTGTGTCTGTCTCCAGCAGGGCTACATGGCTTCTCTCTGACTCCGCCTTCTTCCTCCCAGCATTCAGCTTAGTTCCCCCTCCCCCCCCCCCCCCGCCTACCTCTATTCCCTGCACAAGCCCAAAGCAGTCCTTTATTAACCAATGGTATTCACAGTATACAGAGAGGAATCCCACATCAAGATAGCACAGCACTCCAACGGTAGATTTGTTAACTGAAATCATTGCTGAGTGGGAGGGTAGCATATTCACTACAGATTCCCTGGCCATGGGATAAGTCATTTCCCAGGAAGGTTAGAGTATATATTCAGAAATTTTCCCCTTACTACTCATAATGGTATGAAGGGGAAGCCCAGCCAATCACCTTGTTTGTAAGGCGTGTCCCCCTTAGGCTAATATTTACTTATAAAATCTTGTGGGTGTGCGGCCCGCCCTCTCTTTGTTTTCCTGCGCTCCTCTCTGGAACCTTGGATTTGTAAGTGCCCCTTTCTTTCCTTTATTAAAGCTGAATATTATATATTAAAGCTAGTCTGGTTAATCATAACTGCCGATCAACCACGCCCCTTCAATGGTACATAACAAAAATGGTTGTGGTTTGACTGTGAAGTGTTTCTCACACACTCAGGCATTTGAACAGTTGGTTCTCAGATTGTGGTTCTGTCTGAGAAGGCTGTGGAACGTTTAGGAGGTGGAACCTCACTGGAGGAATGGATCGCTGGAGATAAACACTGAGCTTCTATAGCCAGAGCCCATGAACTGTTCACGTTTTTGCTTGCTGACTGGGGATGTAAAGCGGGCAGCAGTCTCCTGCTTCTGCCTCCATATCTTCCCTGCCACAATGGACCTCTTAAACTGAAAATCCAATTAATCTTTCTGTAATTTACCTTTGTCAGGTACTTGATCATAGTAGTACTAAAAATAATGAATATACTTACAAATCATTTCTGGAGTTTTCCATGGAATGTTTTCCAGCCCTTTAACTGGGAACAACTTAAACTACAGACTATGAAAACTTAGGTAAGGTAGGACTAGTATTCTCATAATTTCTTAGTGTCACAGAAGAACCAGAAACCCCCAAGGTCATCTACTCAGGCCGTTATCATCCAGGCTGCAGACTCTGCATTACTGAAGAACATATTGGGCCTAAGAAAAACACAAGTCTTCACTCCATGTGGGGACTCTTAATTTTTAGAAATTGCAACTTTCTATTGGCAGTGGTACTCGCTTTGAATATTATGGAGCAGATACTGTTCTGATTAATCTATTTTTTAAAAAGCAAAAATCAAGGCACATAACCTGAAATAGGATGTCCTCTCCTACATTTCCACAGATTTAAATGGAAATTACCTATGACCTTCATGACAATAACAAAATGTGAAAATACCAGAGCCTATCATGTAAAGGGAGTAACTAGAGTCTTTCCACAATCTAATATTTGAATTCTTGTCACTTAGTAACCTAAAAAGCTCCAAGCTCCAAGCACTAGTTGATACCAGTTTCCCTCCGTCATGATTCAGTGTCAGATACTATAGGGATGGTATTCAATCTTTTTATCTTTTGGGGGAACACATTTAACATGTCCTGACAAGTAATTGCTGTTTTGGGTGCTTATCAACCACTTAGACTGGGAAGTGTTGCCGCCACATCCCTTTGCATACTGACTAGAAAGGTCTTGGTCCTAAATACTGGATAGTTACTTCAAATTATGAGAACATTCTGAATTCAGAATGCCAGTGAGCTTTCCAGGCAGGGTAGGGCCGGGTCCAGATAGGTAGCTCCCATGCTGACACAGAGGCCCACAAACACAAAAGCCTGCGGTGAAATGAACCATGCAGACAAAAGGAAAACTTGGTTCAGCAGAACTTCTGAAATCTGACCCTGAGTAGTTTACTTTTGACACATTTAAGCACAGGACTTTGGAAACTGGTTTCCTTGTGACAGTTATCACCATAAAGCTTAAGGCATGACTGCATCAAAATCCTTTACAAAGTATATCTCTTTTGCAGCACACCCGCAACCTCTTTAATCAGAATGGGTTTACTGATGAGGGACAGTTCTCAAGATAAGGGTCTAGGGAGACAGGATTTGCAATAAGCACACAGTAAAGCTCTTTTGCAAAGTACTTGGGACCTTTCTTATGAGGCCTGGCTCTACAGACACTAGAAGGTCACCAGGCCACTCCCAGCCACTATATGAGAAACAAGTATGCATTGCCTTTCCACTGAAGAGAAAGGCCTGTCTGTTTAACAGTTCTGGTTAGTTTATTGCCATCTGTAAGAACAGAGGCCCCATGTCTTTGTCCTTGCTGGCCCTTCAGCGAGAAGGCTTAAGTCTTAAGGCTCGACACTCCACAAATGCATGCCACAGACCACATCCAACTCTCTCCAGGTGAAGTCCATTCCAGCCACTGAAGGTTGGCTTATATCACTTGCTTGCTTGAAACGCCCTTCCCGTGTATCTCTTGGGTTGCTGGGTCCAGTTGAGGCCACATTATTGGCACACAGTCTCCCGCGAGGACCCCACTCCACTCTGGCTTTTCCCTTTTCCCACATTTCTGCTGTATTTCTGGAAGTAGATGAGGAAAAATAAATACCAAACTCTCTTCTCTCCGCTTTTGGCTCTCAGATTTGAGTGATCCAAGTAGCGAAGAGAGGTCTAAGTTCTTTTCACCATCTTTCTTCTATTCTTGACACTGGTCTAGATCAGCTTTCCACCCCAAGGACTATCTATGGATAACTGTCAGCTCGTGGACTCAGTACTCTCAGAAGGAACGAGAGGGCTTTCGGAGATCAACTTTCCTCTTTTCTCCCTGGGTTTCAAGAAAGCCACTAGGTCCCATTGAAAGTCTGCCTTTAGTGTTGGCCTCCTGGTGTCCTGCAATTCCAGAGACCTTTTCAGCAAAGCTGGGATGTAGGAATATCAGTCAGCCATTGGATGTGAACAGTGTCGCCGGTTTAGGGTTGAGGGATCATTTTAAAGTCATCTTCTATTTCTTCTTATGCGTGTTACTGCATCTTACCAATCACACTGTAACTTCCTCAGGGGTATGGTACAGACTTTCCACTTATTTGGTATCATGGATCAGTCTCCTTTTGGACATACCGGTGCTCAGTGTGGGCTCAGTTTGCAATTCAATGGATGAAAGGTGGACTTTCATGTTTCTGCTACATAAACTTAGGAGTGTGTCTTCCTCTCGCATCTGATGAGCACATAGAGAAAAAAAAAGGTTGCTATAGCGCAGCCTCCTCCAGCTGAGGTCATCTCATCGTTCTAATCCAGAGACCAGAAGAAAGTAGAGGCTGAGGAGTGTGTGGTCCTTCCGCTTTCCCTGGAGCCTCCCGAAGCAACCCTCTCCTGCCTTCCCATCTCTCTGTTCTGCGGCAATTTGCTACATGTGTTATCAGAGTTGATGGGATCCCTTAAAGAAAAACATGGTTAACACTCCTGGGGATTGAATCTTCTATGTTAAAACAGGCTTTAGGAGCTAATAAAGACAGAAGGATGGCAGAGGACATTAGAAGCAATGTTTCCAGCCATTTCCAAGTGGACTGTTGGTTTTCATCACTTTTAACTTCTGCCTTTGTCTTAATGTTAGACCATTAAGTTTGACTGGTTTCCTCTTCTTGGGGCCTGCGTGAGGGCTTTGCTTCCTTACAGTAATTTCTGTCCTGTGGAGCCCCAAATAAGCTGAAGGCACATCGTAAATTAGATTTCAGGAGACAGTCGATCTTGAAAACAACAAAAACCCAAATAAATAATGCTTACTGCCCTAGAAAAAGGACACTGCTGTAGCCATTGTGTGTGGAAGCTCTTCCTTTTTTTCCCAGTCTACTTAAGAAAAATGGCATGAAGCGCTGTATTAGTTATTTTTCTGGTCTTGTTTAAGAAACAAGAGAATAAAGATTTGTTTTGGCTCATGGGTTCAGAAGGCTCAGTCCATGGTTGGTCGGCCAAATGTCCTTAAGCAGAACATCACAGTGAAGAGACAGAGCAGTGAAGAAGAGCCGTTCACACCACTGTGGACAGCTAGTGAATATCAGCAGGGGCCAGGGGCAAGGTTCACCTGAAAACATATGTCCTGTAAAGAACATAGCCTATTCAAACTATAATGTTCAACCTCCAGCCCCCAAAGGCTCATGACCATCTCATTAGTTGATCACTGAGAATCCCCAAAGTTTTAACAATTTGAAAATTGTTCAAAACTAGAATTTCAGATATTATAAATCAGTGTTCTCATTTATCTGTGAACACTTGTAAAATTAAAAAGAATGTTCTTCCAAGATATAATGACACAAAATAGACACCTTCACCTTGGGGGAAGAACTAGAGAGTAGCCAGGAAGTATCCATTTAATACCAGATAAATGTCAGCAGGTCAAATTGTAGATCCTGCATCTCACTCTTAAAGATAGAACATTCTGTGTGCATACTGTGAGTCCTAAAGGGCTTGGGCAGCCCCACCCAGATGATCTTTCTCTTGAACTAGCTCTAGTCGTGACCCATAGCTTTCCTCAGTGTAGTTCCCTGTTCTTGATGTCAGCAATATCGTTTTTGCATTGAGACTGAAGCTTTACCCTCAGCATGATGAATTGCCCTCTCAAGGAGCTTCTTGTAGAGACATGATTCTTCTACATAATGTATGCCCTTCACTGAATGGCCTTTCTTAGAGTGTTAGTGGGAACTTCATGATCCCACAATCCTCCTGTTTTGCTTGCCCACAGAAACACAGTGTATATAGACAAGACAAATGTCTCCTATCACCTCCAACTCTGGCTGTGATTCCTTGGACTGCGACTGCTGGACCTTTATGTGCTTTGGTAACTGAACCCAAGGAAACACTTCTGTAGGTACCCTTGTGAAAAAAAAAAACAGGGTACCCTAATAGCTCTCTCTTCTCAATGAGTGTAAAAATATATAGGTTCCAGTACCTACAGAGAGCAGAGGGTAGAGTCTGGCTAATCTTAAGATACCCTGAGTTATTTTTCCATTGTCCTAGTGCATTTCATTATGTTGTCATATTTTTAGTGATATTAATCTTTTTAACAGCTATATACATTGCTTGCCCACAACTTGTAGCTTACTCCTTTAATGGTTATACTGAATGTTTTTCAAATCTTTCCACTTGCTTTTTTGTTGTTGTTTGTTTGTTTGTTTTGTTTTTCTACACAGGGTTTCTCTGTGTAATAGCCCTGACTGTCCTGAAATTCGCTTTTAAAACAGACTGACCTCTAACGTACTGGGATCTGCCTGTCCCTGCCTCCCAAGTGCTGGGATTAAAGGCGTGTGCCACCACTGCCTGGCTCTAACAAATTCTTATACATCCTGCCAGTCATATTCTATGCCTACACAGAAACAAGTGTATGTTTCTTAGTCCTTAAAAAAATGAATGTTGGCATTTGTAGTCTGATCTTTTCCCTTGACAACATACTGCCCTGGTGATTAAACCATGTCAATTCATTTTTGATAGCTGCATAGTATTCAATTATTATACCACATCAGATTTTAAAAAAATGTTCTTTACTGATATTTAGTTTCCAACTGAGTGTTTCTATAAACAAAGCTACAACTACTTACAGCAGGCATGCTAGTCACATGTCTGCCATGCATGTATGTAAAGTCCTTTTGTATTTGCTCAGAAGATGTACTTACACACACATACACACACACACATACTGACACATGTACACATATACACTGACACATGCACACATATACACATGTACACTGGGGGCAGTGAGAGAGAATTTTGATAGATAATGCCAAATTTATTTGACCAAAGGTCAATTTATGTTACTGATTGATCAGTTTATATTACTACCAGCTTTATGAGAGGAATGTGTCTTGCTACATCATTGCGAACAGATTTCCAATGTTCCAATCTTCTATTATGTAGTTGATTAAAACAGGACAACTTATTTGATGCCTAGTTGTAATTGTCAACATGACACAATCTAGAACCATGGGGATGGAGTTTTGGTGAGGGATTGTCTAGATTAGGTTGGTCTGTGAGCATTCTGTGGGAAATTGCTTTCATTAAATTAATTGAGATGAGAAGACCTACACACTATTGACATTTTATGGATATCAATGATCCATCCATTGGTAAAATTGTGTTAAGGTTCTCAACTATTCTTCTATTTTCTTCTTCTTTAGGTCTAATGCTTATTTTGTGTATTTGGACACTTTAGCATTTGATGTGTAGTGTTTACAAGTGTTATTTCTTCCTGTTGAATTGATTCCTTTATTATTATGCCATTTATCATGCTATAGTGACCTCATCTGTTTTTACAGTCCCTCATTCTTTATTAGTTATTACAGTTTACTCTTTATTACAGCTGCTGCAGCAGCTCTTAGCTGTACTTTTTATTTAACTTGCCCAGTTCTTTAGCGCCAAGATTTCTGATTGACTGCTTCTTATAAATCTCTCTTTGCTGAGTTTCTCACTCGTATTATGCATTTTCTAACTAGTTTTGTTGAAGTTTATGTTTCTTGAATCTTTTCCCTTGAAATTTTTCTTCCGAATTATTGGTTAGCTATTTTGTTGGTTTTCCTTTTAAAACCAGCATCTGGTTGATTCCTTTGCAAGTATCATGCTGGTTTGGTATTGTCTACATCTGTGTCACTGCCATTAGGGTCTGTATGTACATCTGGAGTAGCAGTTGCCTATACCAATTTGACCTTAACAGCAAAAGCCTTTCTGTTTGCAGTGTGTCCTAGGGTATTGTTTGGGTTTGGTTTTAGTGGGTCTTGATGCCCATCCAGCTTCTTCAGCTGCAGTTGGTATTGGCATTATCAGTGGGTGTCTAGGTGGCCTAGGAGCCAGGGATTATAGGATTATATTGCCTGCTTGGCTGCAGTACCCTCAAATGCAGTGTGCCTGCTAGCAGTTCTGAGCACAGTGTCCCTGGTGTGGGTATGAACTGTCCATCAATTCTTATATGTTCCGCGAAGGTCCTTCCAATGGAGTCCTGGGACTGTGGCCCAGCATTCCCTGTCACATTGCTCACTGGGACCACAGAAGGGTAGACCGTGCCATCTAGTTACTTTCCTAGGGCCTAAGTGTATCAACCCATTCTGAAAAGGTAGGACTATTTCACAGGTCTGTATGTGGATGCGCAGGGCTTATTATCTGTTTTGGGGGGCCTTTGGGGAGCTCTTTGACCTAAGTTTTTCAAGGATAGTTGCCTGGCTGCTTCCCAAAGCTGACAGTATTTGTATGGGGTCACGTGGCAGCTGCTCAGACAGCAGTGGAGTTGTGTAGAAGCTTTCAGGGTAGCAGGAGGAGGGGGAAAACTATCCAGCTATTTTCTTGGGGCCTTGGTAAGATGAAGCAAGCACACAATGTGGGTCTCTTGGTTTTTTTTTTTTTTTTTTTTTTTTGTGTGAGGCTGTGAGGGGGTAGGCTGAGCCTCACATTGGGGTGTAGGATTTGGAGGCCATTGGAGAATGTTGTATTTGGCTGGACTTTTCTCTGCACGAGGTGCAATAATGCAGTGACGTATCAGCTCCCCTCACTGGACTCAGGGCCTGCAGGGCTACAGAGTTCTTTGGCATGAGTCCACAGTCCATGGCATGAGTAAGACTTCTAGCGGCCTTCTGCTTAACCTTCTGCTGACCTGTTGAGTCCCTCTTCATAAGAGAAGTAATGACAGACGCCATGTGCTTAGTTTTCTTTCTGTAGTCACCATGTAGCTTTGTGGCCTTTAACATCTCTGCCATGTTCCCTCTCCTCTCCAGCACAGCCCAAGCACTCATTGAAGGCACAGTTAGTTTTCCTTTGTTTTGAGCCTCTCTGTTCCGCGAGAGGCACAGATGCACTACGTACCTTTCCCCTGCTGTGTTGGTCCTGGAACCTATTCATCCACTTTGATTTAATTTCCATCTCATTTTATTTACCTTTGCTCAGTCCCGATGTTCACATTCTTTACTATATTTTCTACAGGGTTTCTTTGCTTTGTATGGTGCTCTTAATTTGTCTTATTTTAACTTGTGATTGTATTTGAATTTCCACCCTCTTGCTGTATCTTTCTGTCTCCTTTGCATTTTTAAATCTCCTCTCTAAAGACTTCCTAAGGAGGTCATTATTAATTTTTTAAAATTGTAATAGTCATTCAAAAAGTTACCCATTCTGTTTCAACAGTTTCCTATGTTGAAACTGTTTGTTTTTGTTCCTAAGTTTCTCTCCAGTGCTTCCACTTTCCCTGCTTCTTCTGATATATATTCCCTTATTCCTTACAGTCAGCACTCATTGAGAATTAGTCTGTCTTTTTTGGGTGAGCTACATGCCAGAGATCTTTGTGTGTCGGGGACAGAGATGCGTTCAAACTTTTAGGAATCTTCCTTACGACAGGACTCTGTAAGAGTGTCTTCCTGCAGCCTTTCCACTCTTCCCAGCTAAACCAGCCAGGAGTGTGCTCTGACAAGAGTTTCTCCTTCCCCCGCCATTCTGCCGGATTGGTTCTTGCAAACAGCTTGTTTGTACGATTTCTCATTCAGTAATGATTTACCAAATCGGTGATTTCCCAAGGCTTTGGATCAGAAAGTGCCTATGAAAACTTCTCCCAGACTCTGGCTTTGCCCTGTAAGATGTACTCATTTTTGGGAACTCCAACTTTGCATCAATTCTAAAGCCATAAGTATCTTTTCTTGGCTGTTGGCATTCTTGTGAGATCTTTAATTTATGAAGTTTCGTTTATATAGTGGTTCATGGTTACATATATCTTACAAAATCAATGTTCTTCAACATTAAGCAATATGCTCGCAGTACATTGATTTTGTAATTCAATAAGTAGATGTTCACATATCAGGCCCAGCTTGGGGTAGGTGGTTCTCGGGTCAGTTTGCAGCCATTTGGCCTGGGGTGAGCTACTTAATCTATCCAACCTTCAAAATCTTCCCATCTAAAATGTGCGTAACTGAACTCACATTCCGGGGGTAGGAATGTCTTGAACAAGATCAATAAAGTGTTTTACATAGCACTTGGAAGAAGAAATGCACAATGATGATCAGTCTTGAGGTCCAAAGAGTTCTGTGCGGTGCAAGCTGCTGAGGTCTGTAAAAGTCCCAGCAGATGCCAGTGCAAGAATCCTCAATGCTGATTTGAAACTCACTCTGTGAGTGACAAAGATGAGATGAGATGAATGACAAGGTGCTGTGCTTCTCAGACGCAGAAATGGAAATGAATGGTGTCTGTGCCTGTCTGTGCTCTAAAGGTCAAGAATAGATGCGCATCACATGATTTGTGAGTAGCAACAGATGCAAACATTACTATTGTTAATGAAAAGGTTTCACTGCAAGAGGCTAATTAAAGATCTTAGAGGGCAGTCTTTACAATAAACACCCTTGACATCTAAGATCCAGACACGACAGGAAAAGCATTGATAACTTATGAGGCATACAGGTTAAAAACCCAGGCTCAGAACAAGGCTGATTGGATTAGTCCAACCCTTCTACCCAATGACTGCGAGACCTGAGAAGTTACCTGTCTATTTTTTGGTCTAATTGCCTTAGCTGTACAATGATGTTACATTAACTTATAATTCTTATAGTAGTTTTGAGTATGATGAGCGTTAAGAACTCTGAACTTTAAAACTTAGAAAACCACTTAGCAATGCTCAGTGAAGAGCAGCTGGGCTTCCTGTTCTCAGAAGCAGAATACACTAGTTCCTTTGTTATCCCATTTCCTGTACTTCTACATTATTTTCTTAGCAGCCTCCAGCTCCGCCATCCGGCTCTTTCCGAATTTCTTACCTATGAGAATTCGACAGTGAGTTAAAGGAGGAATGATTTTTACCCAACGAAATACAGAAGTAAAAGGACATCATGAAACAACTTAAATTCCATTTAATCTCCACCCTTGAAGTGAACGACGAAGAAAATAAAGGATTTAAATGTGACAAGGAGAAAAATCTGGCAAGATAAACATTTGCTGAGTCTGAGTCCACAAATATAAATACTCCTTATCTTAAAACAAAGTGGCACAGACTTCCCCAAATATTTCTAGTACACGAAAGCATCCCCTTTATTGGAAGTAATCGGTGACCACGTGATACTTTTCTTCACTGAGACCAGCTTCCTCTTGGAAGGTAATTTTATCTTCAGAGGCTTTGGAGTTGGCTGTTTGAGCTGGAGTTCAGTGCTGAATGACTTAGAGGGAACCTTTATAACTTCCTCTCTAAATATGGAAGAGTTAAGGCTGAACGTCCCCTTGAAATGGCTTCTTATCATAGCATGTCATAGGACACATTTGGGTGTGGGGAGCTGAGGAGGAGCTGGGAGAAGTTGGGGAGAGAACTATAATCAGAATATGTATTGGAAAAAACTATTTTCATTAAAATAACAATGAAACAAGCTAATAATTTTTCGATAAATTTAACTCGCCATATTAGTGTTAAAAGAGTTTTTATTTCATAATCACTATTTTTAACAATTTTGAGAATGTCATATATTTACCTCATTTCTACTCTTCCTTCTCTCCCTCCCAGACTTGAGTCCAGTTAGTGTTGCTCATGTGTCCATGGCTTCGGGATGACCACTGGGATTGAAAAATTATGCTCTCTTTGTGTGTATGTCTGCATGTGTGCATGCGTGTGTGTGTGTGTGTGTGTGCATGTGTGTATGTGCACGTACCCATGAGTGTACATGCAGAGGCCAGAGGTCAACACTGAGTTGCTCTCCACCTTAACTTCAACCTTATTAAAAATTAACTAATTATTTAAGAATTTCATGTAATATATTTTGAGACTGTTCACCCACAACCCCCTCTCTAAACTCTTCCAAGGTCCACCCTCACCTCACACCCCTTCTTCCTCCACTTGTACCAACTTGGTGTCCACCTTATTTTTTGAAACAAAGTCTCTCACTGAACCTGGAGCTACTGTTTCTGGCAGCCTAGCTGGTCACCAAGTTCTCAGGATCCCCGTCTCTGCCCCCAGTCACGAGGTTACACAGTACACTACCACACATGGGTGCTAGAAATCTGAACCCAGGTCCTTGTGCTTATACAGAATGTATTTCAGCCAGCGGGCCATCCTTCCAGCACGTGGATTAATTACCATTTGGTATTTTTGTTTTCACGTAGTTGTAGTGAGGTCAATTTATAACTAGAATAAAATCCTAGTTTAATAATGCTGCTAGTTACCTACTGATCAGGCTTGATGAAATCTACAGTAGCCATGTACGCTAGGTATGATTTTCTTCTTTGAATTTGAGGAAATTGAGGACCAAATGGATTGCCAAGTGTTGTGACATTCAAGGGACTTAAACTTAGTCAGAAAATTCTAAACCTTTGCTCTTTATAGCAGAGATGATGTGACCTGTGTGGCATTAGCTGACTCCCAGTGGCATTCCATGTAACACACATCACAGATGTGAACCGAGGCATGGGAGATAAAAGGACAGCTTTCGGTTCCCACTGTGAGCTAATGAAAAGACGGAAATGTGCTCAAAGGCAGATTGAGGTGGGCAGACCTTTGTCATTCACACAGAAGCAGTTTAGGTAATTTAACATCTCTGAGCTTTCAAATGAGAACACACATAAGGATGTTCTGAGAGTCGGTGAGATGGTCATGTGTGGCATGCTTAGCATCCCCGTGGCACTTGACACGAGGTGCTGGCGAACTAAAGGTAAATGTTTTCCATGATGGCAGTAGTGACACAAAACAGAACTTGCGCTGTGCAAATTCTGGAGCAAGACTCACTTGTCGTCGCTGCAGTTGAGTATACAGACGCGACGATTTTGCAGGCGGTATACTTTACCCTCCCAGATGTGCTAGCCTTGCCTTTCTTGTGGGTAGTGTGTGTTCGCGCACATTTCTGTGCACGGTGCATTTTCACAGACACACTCGAATGGTTTCATTTCTTGGCACTACCCACAATATCCTGGGCCTCTTGAGAAATGTGGAGCCGTGCTTTTGCTCTTTGCAGCCCCCTGAAACCCCACACCGCTGCTCCATCTGACAAGTCAGACAGCAAGTCCCGGTTTGTGACCAGTCCCCTAGGTTCTAGGAAGTAGGAACCCTGCTAATTTGCAGCATTCCAGCTGCCAGAGCCCGCCTCTGTTTCCGGCATTTGCTCCCTGATGGCTTTCTGGTCCTGTCACAGTAGCAGTAGCTCCTAATTGTCCCTGGCTTCTTGTCCTTCTTTTTCTCTGTGAGTGAAGCTCAGCATGAGGACCATTTTCTGCTAATCGTTTAGTTAATGTGCCTTCCATTTGTCGGTGGGTTTATGTCTGTGCCTTTCTTTCGTTCTTTTCTCTTATGCTGGGGCAGGTGTATAAAAAGGTCCTTATTATCCTCCTAATCTCTCCAGTGGCTGCCCTCACCTCCACCCCTTCTCTTTCTCTTCCTCGCTGAGCTTTTACTGACACAGCAGATTCTTAACTTGCTTTCTTTGATTTTTTTTTTCTAAAGAACAGATGGTTGCTTAACCCCTTAGTATCAGGTGTTTTTATTTATGAAGCCTTTCCCTATTCTTTTCAGGCTCGTGTCTCCCTTTCCCTGACACTGACTTTTAAAAGAAGTCCCCTTTCATCCCTGAGAGAATGCCTTAAAGTACAGGATGAGCACACCACGGCTGCTTCACCTAGTATTTAATGTTCTTTCTTCCCTCCTGTTATCCATTCCCTATCTGTTATACCATCTATAGGGAGGTCTGTATTTACGGTTCGACCTACCAATAGCCACGGTAAACTTCAGTTGATATTGAGTATGGCAGCCTGGGGGGGCAGACTGGGAATGGTGAGTATTCATAAGAATTGGGATGAAAGAACATAAATTCAGATCCTATAGCAGGAATCCTTCACTCACCAAGAAGCAGCAGAATGCCAGCTGGTCCTCTCTGGCCTGTTCTTTGACAGGATATTGGATTGTTCACGAACAGCTAGGATTTCAGTTCACGATAGAGTTTTCAGGATGTAAGTTGTTCTACAATGTCTCCTCCATTGCATCAAAAATCTTCTACCTTTCCTTAAAGGGCCATTTCTCATTTTAAGTCTCGCCTCTCTGTGGAGTCTCTCTGATGATGTCTGAGAGTCCCTAGAGGCTCTTGGTGTTTGCCTCGCAGGCTTTGGTGTCGCCAGGAGATTGTTTTGTATCTTGCTGTGTATTCTTACCCAGCGTGTTGGTTCTCATGCCAAACTGTTTAATATGTACAACTGACAACCTGTAAGAAATCTTGTATGTGACCTAAGTGTAAAGTTCCTGATGTTTGGGTGTTTTCTGCCCTTTTGTCTTAATAACCCAGTAAATTCTTCATACAAATAAGAATGCCCTGGGGGCCTGAATTCAAAAGATTATGGCCTTGTTCCCCAGCTTGCTGATTCCCACACTTCAGGTCTTAAGGGATCCGGAATCTTGTGTCTAAGTGAACTCTTGGGGACATATACAATCTGCTAAAATTTGTTAATAGGGAATACCTGTAGGACAGCTTTCATATTTTTATTTCTTGCTATTTCCTCACTAAGCCATGCCCGTAACCATGTCACTGAAATGCACATGTAGTATTTAAATATACATGTAATTGTCTTGGTTTTTAAAAGTTTTGAATACTTTAAATTTCTTAATTTTATAAGCTGTAAAAACTGAATAAATGCATAAATATACTCAGTACTAAGTTAGAAAATTTAATGTGGAGCTCCATGAATTCCATTCTGAATGTCTATTCTAACTTATAGCAGTCCATCGGGTCGTATAGACTTTGGGTCTGTTTGATTTGGGTGTGTAATGTTTTTGAGTTTTTAGCACTTGACAAACATTAATGAGTGCTTAGATACATGCTAGGCATTTGCAGTTGTATAGATGATCGAACTGAGACTCTATTTTGACAAGACTGAGTAGAAGACATGCATATACATCACGTGAACAGAGGACAAGGTCTTGAATAAACCATGGCTGCTTTAAGCCTGTGCGTGAAACAGATCTTAATTGAAAGACTCTTCATAGACAAGCTGGCAGTTAATTTATCTTTACATTTTTGTGAAAGGGAAGAGGCAGCTAAGCAGAAACGAAGGAGAAGAATACTGTGCCTGATAACGATCGACCAGATAAGCCCTCCTTCCACAATTCAGGTGTATGTACCTTAGCTTTCCGTCCAAGAGTAAGTGCTCACAGGCCCTGCTTACTGTGGGCTGTGTAGCAAGCAGTTGGAAATGGACATTGGGTGGCTGAGGCCTCTTAATTAGGAACATGTCAAAAGTGAGCTGTCTTCACACATACTCAGGCCTCAGACTTGGAGTAGGTTGTGGTAACCAGGGAACTGTGGTCTTGGAAAGGCATTCCTGGTATAGTGTGGCTCAGCTGATTGATGATAACCACGATGCACCGAAGGTCGGCAATTTTCACTGACCCCTGCAGCATTTTCATCTCTTGAAACAGAGCCTGTTATTTCAGAATATCTAACACTTCAAAACAGCTTATTGTGGGGGTACCATGGCAACAAAAAGAGGCTATCCACCATTTGCACCACGTAGGAGCCAGCGGTGTTCGGAGGGCAAAGAGAAAGAGTCTGCAGTTTGGTGTGAAGGGACTTTTGAAGAAAATGGCAGCAGGAATATTTCTTGCTCTGCAAATTGACAAAATTGCTTCTCGCCTCTGCCTCTGGTACTGTGAGCCTTGTATTGTGGCAGGCACTGGGCTCAGGGCAACTGTCTTTTCTGAGTTATCTTTTCCCGATCTTTGATATGAGCATTCTTTTCTAGTGATATGAGAGAGCATTTCTGCTAATGCCTTGACAATGGGTGTTTTTCTGCTTCAAAGAAACCCAGCTATTTCTGCTGTAGGTTGCTCGAATTCACATTCATTCCTTGCCCAGCTTCAGCTTCTTATAACATAAGTGACTTGGAGTAGATTAGTGTTTCCCAAAATGGCTGGGAAATTACATCTGCTCAAGGATCAGGTTATAAACAAAGGTTCCTGAGACCGCCCCCCCGACTCTGCTGAGAGTCACAAACTATTTTGGTGGTTTCCATGCAGGCATGCCCCGCCTTAGCATGGTGCTCTGCCCTCTTGACTTCTCATTCTATAGATACAAGATCCAGTGGCTAGTCCGTACCCAGCTCCCTCTAGTCCCCTCTGCCACATGCCTGTCATTCCCTTGTTTGGTGACTCCTTTGGTACCAGCTGGCTAAGTGGCAAATGAGCCCCTTTGTAGGTCACTCATCACTGCCACTGGCAGATTGCTGAGTAATGGAGGTCCTTTGCAGAATAGCACACTGTGTTTGTACAGAATTTACAGTCTCTTTTCTGGTACTCACACATATTTCCATATAGGACCAGACTCAAGAGCTGCATGTCTTGCTGTGTGGCTGGATGACTACAGAAAGTACAGAGCCCACGGTAATACTGAGCTGGATGTTCTGGGGAGAAAAAAAAAAACAAACCAAATAAGGGTTTAGAAGCATCTCTGTGTCTGAATCACACAATCCAGCACTTCCTGCTGAGCACAGCACTCTCCTAGCCATCCAGGAGAGTAAGAGCCATCATGCCAGGAAGACCAGGTGGCTGATATCATTTCTGTATCCTTTTTGAAAGAAAGAAAGGGAAGAGAAATGATCAAAGAAAAATGATCTCCTCCTGAGCTGGTAAAATTTGGTTCATAGCTCGAGTCTGATCTGTTCTGTTTCTAAGGCAAACTGTGTGAGCCGAGGAAGAGGGCACACTTAGAAAGCACAACCCGGTTCAAATCAATGGAAAAGAAGGCTGGCTTTGTCAGAAATGAACTTACTGCTGATCCGGGAGTGTGTTTCTGATGAAGGCTTGGCAAATATCCAGTTGAAGTGACCAGGGATTTTCCTGGGCAGCAGGTTTCCAGGGAGACCCACAATCAAATCAACGGTGTGGTGACCTACCCGAGCGAAGGGTGTGGACTGCGTGACACGTGATAATGAATGTCGGACAGAAGGGCTTTATTCACTTACTTGGTGAGATGGAAAGCCCGCCAGAGAGCCTTAGATGATGTGTCACATTGGGACCTGCTGGGACAGTGTCAGAGTGAAGCTCTGGTATGACAAATTACAAATGGTGTGTCTGACGCCACATTTACTGAATATCTGCTCTGTCGTTACTTAGGTACTTTACATTTAATCTTCAAATTTGTTTTATTAGCATTTTAATTACATACGTAACAGTAGATTCTATCACAATTATAGATATGTCTGTCAGTCTGTCTGTCTGTCTGTAACCTATTTTAATCATGTTCTCTCCTGTTACCCCATCTTGTCCTCCTGCTTTAACTGATGCCTTCCTCTTCTCACTGAGTCTCCCTTTAATTTTCATTTCTCTCTCTCTTTTGTAGGACCCAGGGAGTCTCCTTAGAGTTGCTTACGGAAGCATAGTTGATAGATTGTTTACAGGACCATGGGTGCCTTATCAGTGTCCAAAACAATGAGGAAAACATCTCTTTTTTAACAACCATTAACTGTGAATAAATGTTCAGGATGTCTTTTTTTTTTTTTTGGTTTTTCGAGACAGGGTTTCCCTGTAGTTTCTAGAGCCTGTCCTGGAACTAGCTCTTGTAGACCAGGCTGGCCTCGAACTCGCAGAGATCCTCCTGCCTCTGCCTCCCGAGTGCTGGGACTACAGGTGTGCGCCACCACCGCCCGGCTATGTTCAGGATGTTTTAAGCCCTTCCCCGACTCCACAAGATAGGATATTGATGGTCCCAGTTTGCAGATCTTAAGCAGATAATCATAGAATTCAAGAGTGCAAAGGTCTTATTTTTAAACCTTTGTAGACATAGGAACTTCATTATCTGTCCTTATTGATGAGGGTATCAGGGACAAAGGAGTCTTCTAAGCCGATCAATTGGATGTAAAGAAAGGTCTGTATATCTCTCAGGCCATGGTATTGGCTACTCTACTTCTCAGCATCTTGATTCTGTTGTCCAGTTTTCCTTAGCTGAGATGAAGTATGTTCCACAGTATCCAACTCCTGGTCATTAATAGCATGGCGTTATCTTCCCGGGAGACTTGCTATAGGGAAGGAAGGTATTCTGATGGTGAGAATGATGATCACAGATGCTACCTTGAATTTAGCTTATATGGTCATCTCCTGCTAACCTGCTCAGCCAGAGATGATCCTCATGAGTCTAGGTGAACTGAAATAATGAGTAATAGAAACACTAGAACTCAGTGGGTGAGAGCTTTACTCAATATTTAAAATGACCTGTGTTTTATTCTTGAGCCCACTGGGTTATTAGCCACAACTGACTTTCAGCTTTCTGATTTGTAATAGGTACAACTGTGGTTCTCACTTCACAGGTTTGCCAGAATGGTTAAAAAAGGACACTTAGCACAGGGCCCAGCGGGTGACAGGCACTCAAAACACATTTCTGAATTGCATTACTGAACCCATGAAGCCAGGTTGCAGGGAGCTGATTTGCTGGCCGCCATTACAAGATGGCGCCGAGCCCCTGCACCACCGAGTAAACAACTCCATATTAGGTAAGGCTGTAGACGGAACCTCTCGCATGCGCAGTAGTGCGCAGTAATCTTGGCCAATCCCGTGGCCCGGGGGCATCGAAAGACGAGCGAGTAGCCAATCCAGGCACAACCCGTGTCCGCTCTCCCTATATAAGCGGCTTCCATTTAGTGCTCTGGGCCCTTCGCTTCCTGCTCTCCCTACAACCAAGAGGCTCCAATAAAGCGTGATTTGAGAAGAATCCTCGACTTGGTGGTCCGCTGTACCAGGTCTTGGTCTGTGGTTACTTTCTATGGGGCTGTCATCAGCTGCAAGCCATTCTCTCTGAAGAAAGCTTTTGGCTTTCACTTATAACAATAGCACTTTATCTTTTCTGAGCTCTCCTACTTGAGAAATATTACGATTTTCATTGATCCACACAACCCTTTCCAGTTTGTTGTTTTCATTTTTAATTCAGCAATAAATAAAAAAGTTAAAAGCACACCTGGCCAACTTCAAAGAATGCAAAGTCATATGAATCTAAGAGTTGCCCCCCATTCTTTCTAACTTTTCAAATGACGTGTTATTGTCTTTCTTGTCTTTTCAAAAGTAAGAACTTTGGTGTGAACAGCGCTCTTCAAACTTTTCATTTGTTCATTTGTTTTTGTTTTTCCTTAGTTTACAAATATGGCAAACATTCATGTTGTTAACTACCAATTTTCAGACATAGCTTTAGGTTGTTTTCAGATATTTCTATTGAGGCTACTCCTTTAATGAAGGTTCTTTTGCACATATCCATGAACTATTTTTACAAGATTATTTTTGTAGGCCATCCTAAGAAGTATAACTTCTGACCTAAAGGATTTCAGTGTTTTAACTAACCATTATTTTTAGACAGTTAAATCTGAATTATTTTCAGTGTTTAACTGAAAAAAATGCTGTAATAATAGCCTTTGGCTATAACTTTTGAAGTTTTAGCATTTATTTTTTCTCATTAGTGATTTGAGAATTTCATACAGTACATTTTCATCATATTCACCTCATACTCCTATTTCTCCCAGATTCATCTCCCAACTGTATCTTCTTTCTTCAGATTTTATTAAATAGTTTTAATAAAATATAATTGTATCACCTACCCCCTTCCCTGTTCTCCCTCCATCCTCTCCCACTTCCTCTACTGACTTCCAGCCCTTCCTACATCTTCTCCTTCCAACTTCTTATCCATTCCTCCCGCCCTTTCAAATTGGTGGCTCTTTATTATTATTATTATTATTATTATTATTATACATTTACACATATATGCAGAGAAAAGTAAATAAATACATCTTGTTGCATTCATTCAGTGTGGTTTGTGAGTATATGATTTCAGGCTGACCATTTTCTATTGAATATCAATAATTCACTATGAGCAGTCATTAGTTGCCTGTAGTCCTTTGTCTAGAAGTGGGATCCCATGAGATTTTCCTTTTCTATGATAGCATGCCTATGGATATTATCTTTGTTTAGGCAGTCACATGGTGGAGGTATCTTGGGTGAAACTTCCTTGTCATTTTTAGAGGACAAAATCTCACAACAGACTTTCTATACCAATCAGAAAGTGGTTGGTCATTCCACTGATATTCATGTTACTATTGTACCAGTGGGCATGTCTTTGCAGATTGGTGATTGTTTTAGTTCACAGAATTCACAGCCAGGTAAGATTGGTGATTGCTTTTCTCCTCTGGTAGCGCATATAGCAGCTTCCAGCACTATGAAATCTAGACAGTAAGAGTAAAACTTCTAATTGGCAACCAGCATTATTTCTTGATGTTTCATGATTCAAGTGTGTCATTTCTTCTTCAACAGAGTCTTATCATGTTCTGGGGTATAAACAAAATACCGACAATAGTTTTTAAAATAATTCATGAATAAAATACTACTAGACAGTATAGTACGATGTTCTGTAGGCTGAGAGCCAATTGAGTGTGATCTCTCCGTTGTCTTTCAGTTATGTGACTCATTTTACAAATGAGAATGCAATTGACTGAGTTATATCATCCAAGTGGCAAATCTAAGATTTGAGCTCAGGTCAGTTTTATTTCAAAACTTATCATTTATATCGCGTTGTCTCCTGTTTTGAAATTCTTGAGCCATAATGGGCTTGTTGTCAGTGAAACACTGGACCACAAAGTAATATGGTGGGGAGGAAAGAGATGATAGGGAAGTCCTGAGTCTTGTTTATATCAACAGACCTCTATCATGTGAAGGAACACATCTGAAAATGTTAAATGGTGCTCATAGTCTCTGTGCATTGATTAGGAGTGGATAATGACCCATTTTATATATGGGAAAGATGACGCAGTGGAGACTTTTATCCACATTACCTGGCTTGGGGAGTACCGGATACCAAAAGTTTCAATAGGAAACAGTTTCTCCAGTCAAATGATGATTTCAGAAATATAAAAAGAGCAGACACGGGTAGCCAGCCAACAAGACAAGCAAGAAAAGTCTAATTCTGGACAAAAGACCATTTCGTCAGTGAGACTTCCTCCAGGAAAAGGATAGTAATGTTTCTGCAAGGGCCACTGGGCCAAAGAGCTCTCGGGGACAGCTGGTCAACTTTGACACTGAGATCTGACGTAAGGAGGGTCAGGAATAGGCAGATAAGTTATGGGTCTTTAGAAACCCATGTATGCCTGATACATCCATTAGTATTTTTATATTACCTGCAGTTCAGTCAGTAGAAGATCCCTACTGGGTGTAGGAGCCAGCCCTGATAAGCTAAATAGAAGCAGACCACCCAAAGGAAGTTCTTTATTTCCAACCATTATCACCTGCCAGTGTAAGACTCAGCCTCCGATAAGGTTTAATGGAGGTCTGGGTCTTAGTAGTTTACCCTGAAGCAACACCTGGTTGCAGGAAGGACCACAAACTGAGATTACCTGAGCACCATCCAAGAACCGACCATCCAAAGGAAATGCCTAACGTTCCAGTTGCTGTAGATAGGATCACCTGCCAGCACACACTTACCAGGACACCCCTAGACACATGTTAGCCAATCAGGGGTGCTGAACCTTAGAAATCCCTTACCCCTACCTTTACTACTATAAAAACCCAACTCTAACTGAGCTTGGGACTCTCCGATTATTCCAATACGTTGGACATACAGTGAGACCGAGTTTGCAAACTTGTATAAAATAAAGGCTCATTGCTTTTACATATGGGACTTGGTCTTGTTGGTTTGCGCATAACACTGGGCATTAATAGTAAGCCAGGTAGTTCCACCTGTGGCCTAAGGAGTTCAGGTTCACTGGGCAGGGACCACCAGACAGCAAAATATCTGTGGTCAGGGGGTTCGGCTTTGAATAATTAGCATGAAACCAGGTCCTTGGGGGAATGGGCGGTATTGTACAGCAAGTGCTATATAAAAGAGGAGAAGTCCAGGTGGTATAGGGCAAGCTTTGAGGTGATAAAGCCAGTGTCAGGAAGGTGAGGTCTCAGAGGAAGGGGCTTTCTGTCTGTGATGTGCAGGCATCCCTACTCATCCCAAATGGATCAGCTGAAGCTCAGGAGACACCCCCACAGGAATGCTTCCTTGCTCTTCTATGCCTTATCCAAAGCCACTTCTCTGTTCAAATAAATAAGTAAATAGAAAATACATACAATACATGTTTTAAGTCAGCACTCTGTGGTTTGAATGTGAGATGTCCCGCATAAGCTCAGGTCTCTGAACGCTTGGCCCTCAGCTGGCGGTGCTGGTTAGGTGGGCTGTGGAACTTTTAGGAATTGAAGCCTTCTTAGAGGACATGGGTCATTGGTGTGTGGGCCTGAAGGCTTTCTAACCTGGCCCACTTCCCATTCACTCTCTGCTTCCTAAGTGTGAATACAAAGTGACCAGCCAGTCTCTGATTCCTGCCATCTTGCCTTCCCTATCTCCTGCCGTTTTCCCTGACATGATAGACCAGTCCTCTGGAGCTATAAACCAACATCAATCCTTTCTCCCTTAAGTTGCTTCTGTCAGGTTTTTTCTGCAGCAGAACAGTAGCTAATACAAGTGGTAACTTGTTTGGTTTATGAAAAATAGTCCCAACACCAATATTTTCTTGTTCACTTTAAGGTCTAAACACAAATCTCTTTGTGCCTTAGTTGACTCTTCTGTACAATGGATGTGAAAAATGTCTTTCTAAATAGAGTTGAAAGGATAACATAAAGCCTTGGAGATTAATAAAATGAGGTGTTTCTCGGTGTCCTATCTCTACAACACTGCTTAGTGTCTGACACATCAAAAGCCTGATGACCCAGAAACTTAGAAGGACCCATAGGAGTTCTCCAAAATGCTCTATGTTGGCTCTGCCCATCCTGAAATGTCAACATTTGTGTCCTTTATCTGCTAGGTCATCATTTCTGGTAGGATTTTGTGGAAAGGGCTGCATAAATACCCGACATAAGATAGGGAAGAGAGGTATAACTATGGCCATATTTTTCATTAACCTGAATTATTTTGCCTCACACTTTTCCCTCTGCTTTTTACCCTCTCTTCTGTCTATATATCCATTCCTTTTAAAAGTTATTTGTTTTAGAAAACACCCACTGGGCATTCAGATTACTCAGGCCATCTGCTTTATTACAGGAAGTGATACATTGTTCTCCAGATGTCATTTGATGGCTTGAGGGCTCCCTATTGCTTTATCTATTATATTCCTACTTAAGCATCTCAGTTGACAGCTAGGTACCATGCAGGTTGCTTGTTCTTATTATCTGGCACTCTCCCTACTTTCTGGTCTCCTCAGGCCTTGGCATTCCTCAGAACCAAAAAGGTTTCAGATAGAATTCTTCGGTCCTTGGGAGCTCACAATGCTCCAGAGGCTCCATCAAGACTGTGGTGGTACAGTGGGCAGTGTATATGAGTCACCCTGGGGTGCCTATGTCTCTTCTTTCTTGAGCTTGCAGGTAAAGGTATGGGGGAAAATCCCAGTGAATGACCTACTCCTCCAGGGCAATCAAAGAATAGTGTAAGGAGTCTGTGTACCCATGCAGACATTCATCACTGAGAACAGCATCTCAGGAATGGGAACCAGACTTTCCTCACATGGGTGGGACTGCATGTGTGCATCCATCAGGATGAGCATGCTGGGAGCCAGAGTGAGCATCTATGGGGAATCTCTGCATTTGTCAAGGGTGCAAGGGGCTTTCCTCAGAAGGAACTTCCTGAAGGATGCACATAGGTAAATTCCACTGCCAAGGGGTTCAATTCGGCAAGTAGGGTATCACACTTATGTAGCTGAAATGATGGGACTCTGTACAATGATGTGTCTATGCAAGTATCCCTTTGTAGCTTGAATTCTGTAACATTAAACCATATGAAGTGAAGTGGGAAAGTTGACAAGGGTGAGGGAAGGTTGTTAGATGGAGTATTGGTTGAAGCCACATTAATTTGTTCCTTAAATATAAAGTTTAAGCTTTATCCTATGAGAAAGGTATTACTACTGTTGAAGACTTTTAATCCAGAGAAAGAAAAGATAGCATGCTCAGGTTGCAGTGTGAGAAAAGGCAGGTGGAGGCAAACCTGGTGGTGGGGACAACAGGAAGCTGCTGCAGAGTCTTCACAGTTAAGAGCGTCACAGAATTATGTCTAACAGACTGAGGAGTCTGATGGGAGAGGAGCAAGGTTGGAAGAGGTGCAAGGATAGAGAAATGTCAGGCAATATTGCTGGATTAGCAGTGGAAGTTTGTGTAAGACAGAGCTTGCTGTCTATAGGATGTCTTATTGGGGTCCTTGAGTTAATAGTGGTAGTATCCATTGTTATGGGGAAAGCTGAAGAAGTTTACGTAGACGTGAGACTCTGCTTTGATTTCCCAGCCACACAGACCAGAATAATCATACAGAAACTATATTAATTACAACCCTGTTTGACCTATTAGCTCAGGGTTATTATTAACTAGCTCTTACAACTTAAATTAATCTATAATTCTTGTCTATGTTTAGCTACATGGCTTGGTACCTTTTATCAGTGAGGCATTCTCATCTTGCTTCCTCGGTGACTGGCTGGTTAGTGACTGCCTGCTTGCCTTTCCTCTTCTCAGAATTCTCCTAGTCTGGTTGCCCTGCCTATACTTCCTACCTGGCTACTGGCCAGTCTGCATTTTATTAAAGCAATATGAGTGACAAATCTTTACAGGGTACAAAAGCATTACCCCACAACAAGTTTAGAGAGAAAAAAAATGTGTTTCATTTGGAACATGCTGCCTTGAAAGATCCATGGAACAGTGTTGGATACACAAATCTGGAGTTCAGGGAGAAATTTGACATAAATATGTAGAGTGCAAAACATTAACAGTTTTGGAAGTCCTTAGCCTGGTGTTTTCATGGATCCCCTCAGAGCATATGAGGAAAGCTATTTCCACTTGTCTCCCAGGAAACAATACACAGATCACTTGGGGCCCATTCTGGATATATTTGGGGGATCAAATTGTGTGACTGGAGCCTGGATAGGGTGAGAGAAAGAGATGAGGATAAAACCCAAAGAGAAATGAGCCTGAAAAGATGCTAAGAACATGGTGTGAGGAGAAACCACCCAGTAGTGCACAGACAAGTCATGGGAGAGCATTTGAAAGGGCAGTAACACCATAAAATCTGTAGAAATGGCAAGAAAAAGCAAAGGGTTTTTTCTCTTAAAAGACTGTTCAGTGCCACACAAAAAGAGTTGTAAATGTAGATGACTTAGGGCCCTTAGAGAAATATGTAAAGATGTAGAAAACTGGGGAGAGGGTTTGAAGTAGACATGACAAGGTGGCAGGCAGAAAGTAAGGGGCTATGCAGAGAAACAAAAATCTAGTGGTTTGTGCGGTAGGCAGAGGGCATGTGAGGGGGATTCTGACGTGCTGTCCCCACGTCTTCTCTGTGAAGAAGAGTGTGGGCAGCTCATGGAGAGATTGTTGGCTATATTACTGACTTCAGGCTACCTGGATATTCTGGTTGAATTGGACTACAGCAAATGATGTAGCCCATTTGTCGGAAAAGAAGAAAAGAAACACTTTCAACTCAAGGGGCTTCTCAGCCCCACTTGGCTCCTTCAAGCAGCTCAGTTAAGTTTGCATCTCGTGTTGGAGTCAGGGCAGACAGGTCAAACGTGCTTCGATAGCTGTCAGAGCCCTTGACCCTGTCTCCTGGCCTCCGTCTTGTGCTCCTAACCGGGCCGCTTTCTTCAGCCTCCAGCACAGCAGTTTTGCTCTTCATTAGTCAAAACCCTCTTGTATTCTCAGGAATGACATTGCCCTTTTCAAAACATCACTCGCTATAAATAATCTCACAGGACACTCCTGAGGTGGAATCCAGTCCCAGAACTTTCTACTCTTGATCCATTTACAAAATGCATCCCGTGCACCAAAATTATATAGCTCAAGAAATTCAACTCAGAAGCCGGGCGGTGGTGGCGCACGCCTTTAATCCCAGCACTCGGGAGGCAGAGGCAGGCGGATCTCTGTGAGTTCGAGGCCAGCCTGGTCTACAAGAGCTAGTTCCAGGACAGGCTCTAAAAACGCTGCAGAGAAACTCTGTCTCAAAAAACAAAAAACAAAAAACAAAAAAACAAAAAACAAAAAAAATTCAACTCAGGCTCGGATCAAGTGAAGAATGAACTGCATTGCACGCTTGTATTTATTGAGAAGGCAAAGAAAAAATAATCTTGTTAACATAAGTACTTAAGAAATGAACCGGCAGGGCTGGTTGATATCTTTCTCCACACGCAGAGAGGGGCAGGCGGGAGAATATTTACACTTCAGTGCACGTGGAAGTGTAGAGAACAAAAAGCAGGGACCAGGTCTGAAGAGAAGCCAGGGGCAGAGGGCTCAGGAAGCTCTGCCATCACAGTTATTTCTCTTCTTGCCGTCTATGGGATGGAAATGGGGGCCTCTGAGCTGTGTGATTCTTAAGTTCTGCCTTAGTGTTTCTTATTTCCAAACAGTTACAAATTATAACTAACATAAAGGTCACTTCCCACCTGAGCCACACGGGAGGAGGTTGAAAATCTCCCTCCATCCACCCAGCCTCTGGTGAGTGTTTCTCAGATAGAAGAATTCCCTTAAAAATATCTCTTGGCATCAAAATAAATTAACATCGATATATTACTACATTACCCTCTGACCTTGGTCTCCAGTTGTCTAGCAGTGTTAGAGGTATTGAAAGGATCAGCTTCAGAGTTTCCAAGGTTTTTGGTTGCCCTGATTTGGGTGTTTTGTCTAGAACAGTCTTTCAGCCTTCTAGACTTGAATCTGCTTAAATTTTAAAGAAGTAAATAGGTTTATGTGGCATGACTTTAGATTCGTGTCTGGCTGGTGGTTACTTATGCTTTGATATGGGTTGTGCATCTTTGGCAGGAATCTCAGAGTCATAAAGCTGTTCTCATGTGTATTATCATTAGGGAGCACACAATTTGTGCTGATTTCATTTATAGCAAGATTTTTGGGTCACTTATTAAAGTAACGTCCGCAAAACTTGTTCAGTGAGAGGTTATTCTTTCTCCCCTTTTACTCAATGATGATTTTGTGGGTGATCCTATACAACTACATAAATGTACCATTTCTCATTAAATGATTAACTCACCTAATTATTCGCTGATACCTGTGGGGGTTCATGGTAGCTTGTGACACCAACTATAATCCATCAATATCAGTTGTTGTGTTGATAAACAAACTGTTCTCATCCTTTCGAGTGACAGACTTCTGTGTTCTTTATAAACCTCTATAATTCTTGAAATTTTTTTGCAATATGGCCACATTTTACTTTCCTCATGCAAGCCATTTCTCCAGAGGCAAGGTTCCACTGTTCAACTGTAAGAGGGATCTAGAATTCTCTATCTGTGTGATAGGTATGTGTTTGACCGTAGAACTGTAAGAGGGATCTAGAATTCTCTATCTGTGTGATAGGTATGTGTTTGACCATAGAATGTAACTGCACTCAGAACTTTCCAGAGGATAGATAGGGATATAACTTTATATTTATATAAAATTATAGTTATTTATATACTATTAATTTGTAATATATTGTTATATTTATACCTGGTTACTTATTTACTGTTTACTTATATTACCATTTCTACATAGTGAAACTATTGAGTTCACAAGAATATCTGTAAATCAATTTGTCAGCCCTGAATGTATTAATGGTTTACCTCTCAGAATTCATAACTTTCTTCTTCCCAGTGCAAACCCATCGAACATTGTTTTTATGGGGGCATTTGGTCAATTCCCTTCCTCATATCAATTTTCCTGTCTTCTGTCACCTTCTTTCTCACAAAGATGCCCATACGCTGCCTCCCATCACACACACACACACACACACACTGCCCCAGCCTATTCCTCCTTAGAATGCTCTTCACCCTGTGTAAATATCTCTGCAATAGGAGAGAGAATTCTTTGGGTGCACACCCAGGAATGATGTTGCAGAATTGTATGGTTTCTAGCTTTCTGAGAAACATCTAGATTCATTTACAAAGTAGCTGCCTAGCCTGTACTCCCATTGACAGACAGCTCTTTCCCCACATAAGCACCAGCGTTTGCTGTTTGTATCCTGGAAGGTGGCCTTCTGGCTGGAGAGAGATGGAATCTTAAAGTCACTTTATTCTGCAAGTTCTTGATGGCTAAGGATGTTTAACATTTTTAAAAGTGTTTACTAGTCACTATGTTTCTTCCTTTGAGAACTTTGAGCTTATTTACATAGACTTTTTTTTTTAATTTGGATTGTAAGTACTTAAAACAATCTATTTCTTTAAAATTTTGATCATGTCTCTCTCTCTTCCTCTATCTCTTTCTCTGAAGGTAATTGACTTAGTTTTTTTTCCAAAAAGTTGCTAATATCTTACAATAACTTTGATGGGAAAAGTAATTGCAGTGGTATATTATAACATCGTCCTTTAAAATAGAAATTAGTGTGTATGTACTCTTTGAGCTATTTGACATACCTTAACTTTATTTCCAGAACACTCATGTAAGATGTTCATTTAATATTCTTGTTTAATTGTGGAAGAGGAAATGAAGGGTTAACAAGCTAAGCCAATCAGCTAACAGATAGATTGATTATTTCAACTCTCCAGGCTGCACTCTGTGCCACAGGCTGCTTTGCCCCCGCCTCGTCACTGAGTTCCTTGCCTCCTCCATCCAGGGACCTCGCAGCATCTTCCCCTGAGACGTTATTTTACTCATGGCACACAGCGTGTGACAAACAGTGTTGATAAGGGCAAAGCAGAATAAAGTCCTAAACCCGCTTTCTTATTTGGGTTCAATAGTAAATAGCGATTGTAACGAGTTTATGTCATCTTTAGCAGAGGCAAGAGAGAGAAAAGTCGGTTGCACAACTGGCTAAAACACTTAGGTCTGATAAAAAAAAAAGACGCTTCAGTTTGTTAAATGCCATCATGGGATCCCTAGGAAGTTACCAAACACTGTTATTCAAAGGAATCGTTTAAAACGTTCTCCTTTCCCCCTTTCTTTTCCTGTTCATATGGAATCTTTATTTTCCCAAATAAACCCTGGAAAGTAATTCTTCCCTTCCACTCATTCATTCATTCCACAAATACTGAACAGCACCTTTGCTGGACACTGGGCTAGGCTGAGGAAATACTGTTTAACAGCAGATAAAAATCCCATCCTTGGATTCTAGTCTAGGATCTGCTCTGGTTGCAAGAGGAAGAAGCTCAAGGATGCCCCTGCTGGGTTTCCTCCTCCTATCTGTGTGCCTAATCATCTCATTGCAATGCCAACACCCCGCAGAAACACCAGGAAGATGACTGCTCTTTAGAATGTAGAGGAAATTGGGGACTGTAGCTATCTTCCTTAATCTCCATTGCTACATCTTGTTCTTGAAGAATTCGTGCAAAGATCACATGTTTTGCAAATGTACGCAAATGTTTGTGTTTGGGGGGGGGGGGGACTGTTTAGAACGGAGCTATCCAGAAGGGCAAAGTGGACTCTTCACTTGGACTTCTCTGCCCTTCCCCCTCCCACCTTCCGTCTCTGTCAGTCTGCTTTCCCAGGCTGTCTTCTGAGGCAGCTGCTAGAGTTGTCTTCATAAAATTTCCAATGACTCCCTGCTGACTTCTTAATACAGTTCAGTCTTTTAAACAAGTGTTCGGGGACCTCATGATCTGCACTTACCCCCTACCACTCTTTAACAGCCTCGTATTCCATCGCATCCGTTAGTGCGCGCTGCAATCGTCTTCTATGATGGCCTGCCTGATCCCCACCTGCCTGATCCCCACCTGCCTGATCCCCAGCCATGCAGCGTGTTCACGCCTCCTCACCTTTGCTAGCCCCAGAACGACCATTACTTCCCCCACTAATCAAAATCTATGCAACCTTCAAGGCCCAGCTCATTTACAGCGCATCCCCAAAGCCTTCCCTTATCGCTCTGTCAGAATTAATTGCTTCCTCCTCCGTGCTCACACAGCCCACCTCATTCTTCTGTTTGGCACACTTTTCTACGCTGCTTCATCCAAACAAAATCTGCTTACATTTCTGTTTCTGCCATCCTCTTGGATGCTTCAGAATCAAGGTCATGGGTTCATGGTTGTCCAATGCTGCATCTCCCAGTGCTTTACTTCTAAAATGACCTTCACACAATATCACACATTACTGGATTATAGTCACGCTCTAAGTTTCTGCAAGATCAGCTGTGGTCAGTCTCATAAGTACTTTCATTGTTAAGATGTATGCTATGGCTGGATATAAGGCAATCCTGGGTTGAGAGCCTTCTGTTTACTTGCTTTATAGGCTATGATGAATGGCTTCACTTTTTTGAGCATTTTCCTTGTTTAAAAGTGGGCATCACACTTACTTTAGTGAACTATTACAAAGATAAGAAGCTAAGTGTTTGCTAGTATGCCTGTCACATAGCAGTGAGAAGCATGCAATGACCATTATTAGCATTTTTATTTTAGAAGAAATCACAGTTTGCATTATTGACTTCCCACAATGTGCAAACTTGTCTTCATACTTCACTGTATTATTTCATTTCAAACTTATACCCACCCCTATGATGATTCACTGTTGTTACAGATGAAGAAACTGGGAGGTTAGCAGTTTCCTGGCATCTGTGCAATCAGTGGGGGATATGTTTGAATGTGAACCTCATCCTTAGACCATTGATTGGTTGATTGATTGATTGTTTTAATGTGTGTTAATGTTTTATGTGCACATATGCAGGTGTACCATGCATATACTTGGTGTTCACGGTGTCCATAGAGATCAAAAGAGGGCGTCAGGTCTCCTGGAACTGGAGTTACAGATGGTTACGAGCCACTTTGGGCATGTTGGGAACTGAATCCAGGTCTTCTACAAGAGCAGCCAGTGCTCTTAATTGCTGAACTCTCTCCAGCACCAACAGACTCTCAACTATCAACACCATTAGGCAGGTTTGATAATTAACAAAACGAAATCTTCCCATTTTGCTGGGATAAAGGAATTGTCTGGTGACACCATCCCTAAGGAGAACATCCATTGCAGGATTCGCCACTCAGGGTCCTCATGGGAATGATTTCTTCTGAGGCACCATTATGCTAAGTAGCCTTTTAAAGTCTCTGCAGAGTCTATTTCTCCCCAAGATTTTTCTGCTCCTTTTCTAAATGATTGACTCAGTTATAATATGGCAAGACAAATTAGGTCATCATTTTCCTCAAAACTTTTCCCCCACATGGAAATAGGCAGAATTTGAGTCAGCTAGGGTGGCATGACACCTTCAACATATCTAGATTGTAAAAATAAGCTCTGAACTTCCCTTTAGTTTCCTTGTGGTTTCACTGTGGTGAGCAGATTAAGGTCTCTTGCACCATCCAATGTTTTCATTTGCCATCACAGAAACTCCTAGCGTTCGCTATTTTAGTCACACTGAGTCTGACTGGATCAGAACTAGCAAGTCTCGCTGGTCTGACTAAACCCTGTTTTGTATCATACTTTATTTTAAATAATTTCCAGGTCCAAATCAAAGAAGTAGCCAAGCCCCTCTCATTTGCGTATTTCTCTCTTCTTCTTTTCTTTTAATGTTTTACCTTCCTTTTTATAAAGTATTAGCTCTTTGAGTGTTTACATCTTTGGTCATCTTCACCCCTCCCCCAACTCTTCCCAGCGCCACACCTCCTTTTCCAACTTTGGGTGCCTTTCTTTTTTAAACCAATCAAGATCAATTTGTGCTATTCGAGCATTCTGGAATTCTGTTTCCCTGGGGGCATGGTCAGTTTAGCAGGGATTATACTCCTGGAAAATTGACTCCTCCTCCTCCAGCAGCTGACATTGCCAATACCTCCATGACTAAGGGTGGGGTTTCCAGTCCAACTCTCCCTTCCACTTGCTCTGTCGTGAGCTCGCACAAGCTATGTGCCTGCTGTCACAATCTCTCTGAGTTCACTGCTGTGCCCAGGAACACGGTTTCCTTGTCATCTACTGCATTCGGTCCTTACACTCTTTTGGGCCCTTCTTCTGCCATGATCTCTGAGCATCAGGAGTAAGGACTGCAGTATACATGTTCTATCTAGGGCGGAGTATTCACAATCTCTTATTTTCTGTGCCTTGACCAATTGTGGGTCTTAGCTAATTATCATCTGCTGATGAGGGCTGAGAGATGCATTACTTCATGGGTATAACTACAAGTTATTAGGGTCAGATTTAATACCACGTCTGTCAAGGAAAATATGTTCTCCACTAGGACCTATGGCCTCTTAGCCACATGTTCTTGACCAGATATTGATGCCAGGTGCAGGTTTCATCTTGTGAAATATGAGCTAAATGCAATCAGAAAGTGGTTGGTTACTTCCAAGATGCTTTCTTGCTCTTTATTTTCTTCCCCTCAAATATTTAGAAATCTAATATCTACAGTAATATTTTTCTGGTTTGATTTTTTTTTTATTTTTTACAAATGCCAAACCCAAAAGTTTTCTCCTTCCCCGTCACTCCTTTCATTGTTTCATTCAATTATATATTATTAAAATAGATATGATGATAAAAATACAAAAAATGTTGTTCAGGCTGGACCATGGTGCCTCACGCCTTTAATCCTAGCACTCGGGAGGCAGAGGCAGGCAGATCTCTGTGAGTTCGAGGCCAACCCAGAGTGAATTCCTGTCTCAGAAAAAAAATTGTTGTTTAGTTATACTTTTAACTACAGTTTTACTACATATAAACTTCATGATTAAAGAACACTTATTAATTTACATGTGTATTCACACATATTAATTTTTTCTCTCCACTTGCAATCTAGTTTGAGGGTTTTTTTCCTTATAAATATTTAATCATTTAAAATTTGCCCCATTGTAAACATAGTACATTATTTGTTTTGAAAATCTTAACAAAGATTTGAAGTGAGATTTTTTATTGGGAATAGTGAGTCAACTGCTCTTTATTTATAGTCTCTCCAGACAGTCCACAAAATGAAATGATTGTGATATTAATTAATTAATTATAAGTGTATGTGAGTGTGTGTGCGTGCCATACACATGTGGAGGTTAAAGGAATCAGCTCTCTCTACCATATAGGTCTCAGGGATCAAACTCCGGGATGATGGCAAACAGCTTTACCCACTGAGCCATTTCACCAGCCCCGATTGACATTTTTTTTTAAAGGCATTAACTTGGAAGCACAAAATGAGTAGAAATTAACTAGTTTTCAAAAAACAAACGCAGCACAGAGAGTGAGCTCAGTGACCAAGCTGAGCACCTACAGTGCTGATGAAAGCAGCCTCCTGGTACTCAACGCCGTGAAGGCAGCTCTTTTGGGGTAATGGAGGGAGGACCGGCTGCAAGGTGCTTCCTCCAAATTCCCTTTCTCTGTTTACACAACCAAGTAACCACATAGTTCCTCCTGACCTGCCCCTTCCCCCAGGAAGTCGTGTTTCCAAAGTGAGGCTTGAGAGAAGGCTGAAAGGATGGGGGCAGGGGACATGTCTAATACATTAAACCACGGCACCTTGTCACCGCCACCACCAACATCTCTGTTCTTTGAATGTGCATGCCCTGCCTAATCATCTTTCTTTTCCCGTTGCTCCTAGGCAGGCAAACGAAGACATACTGGCATTTCGGGTTTCCTCAACGGATAGTGTGCCCCACCCCACGTTCACTGTGAAGCTCAACAGTGGGCATCGTTGCTGTGATGAAATGAAAGAGGAACACAAGATGAAGCGTTGGATTTTATTTGAGGGAAGGTTAATAAAAGTTAGAATTGGGAAGCAACAAAGAAACAATTAGAAAACTAATAGTTCAGAGAACAGAAAAACGTAGCAATAAAAATCACATTATATCTTTACAGGCATAAGAAAAACTACTAGTCAAATGCAATATACTGTGAATAAAACAGCATAAAGCAACAACAAAAACCTGCAGAAGCAGTGAGTTCCTAGAATTAAAAGCATAATAAATATTTAAGTTAATAGAAGAGTTTTTGGAAACATTAAAATTATTTTTTTAATCATTAATTTATTTTACATCCAGACCGCAGTTTCCCCTCCCTCCTCTCCTCCCATTCCTTCCCCCACCTCTCCTCTGCCCTGCCCCCATCCATTCCTCCTCTGTTTCTGTTCAGAAAGGGGCAGGCCTCCCTTGGGCGGCTACAAAGGATGGCATATCAAGTTGCTGTAGGACTAAGCTCCTCCCCTTGTATTAAGACTGGCAAAGCAACCCATCACAAGAAATAGGTACCCAGTAGCCAGCTAAAGCCTTAGGAACAGCCCCTGCTCCCAGTGTTAGGTGGGCCACCAGTAGACCAAGATGCACAACTGCCACACATATGTAGAGGGCCTAGGTTGATTCCACACAGGCTCCTTGGATGTTGGTTCAAACTCTGTGAGCTTCTCCTATGAGCCCAGAGTAGTCGTTTCTGTGGGTTTCCTTGTGATGATCTTGACCACCTGGCTCGTACAACCCTTCCTCCCTCTCTTCATCAGGATCCCCTGAGCTCAGCTCAGTGCTTAGCTGAAGGTCTCTCTGCAGCTGTTTCCATCAGTTACTTGATGGAGGTTCTCCAATGACTATTGCGGTAGACACCAATCTTTGAGTATAGCAGAGTATCATTAGGCATATTATACCAGGACCAGAAGGGTGGATGGCCCAGAGACATAGGATAGATAGAACCAAACATGATTTGAGAAAAAAAAGTCAATGTAAAGATGCATATTAGAATTTTTGAAAAGAGTTTTTATATTAATTATAAGAATGTGTGTGCGCCTGCATATGCCTATATGTGAATGTGAGTGCAGTGCCCACAAAGGCCAGAAGAGGGCATTGCATCTCCTGGAGCTGGAATTGCAGGCAGTAATGAGTTGCCCCATGTGGATGCTGGGAAGGGAATTCCATTGTTCTGCAAAAGCAGTATGCACCCTTAACCACTGAGGTATCTAGTCAGTCCACAAAATAAAGACTTAAAAAAAAATTCCAGAAGGGACAGCAGGAGCAGTTATAAACAAATGCCACAAGGAAAACAATAATAATGAAAAGAAAGAAGATGGGTGAAAAAAATCAGTAATTACCAAGTAATCTGAAGAACAGTATTCACATTTAAAGCAGGTTTTGAAGTTCAGTATGTTCGCTGTCCAGATGTTACACATAGCATTTACACAGCTTCCAGACAGCTGGCTATATGCTTCTTAATCTATTAGCTCAAAATAACATTTTCCCATGTTATTTGTTTATAACGGTTATTTTATCTTATGTGTTTGAGTGTTTGCTTGCACGTGTGTCTGTGCATCATGTAAGTGTCTGGCACTCACAGAGACTAGAAGGGAGCAGCAGATCCCCCAGAGTTAGAGTTACAGACAGTTGTAAATGAGCAAGTGGGAATCAAGCCTGAGTACTTCAGAAGAACAACCGCCTCACCATCCCCCTTCCCATGTTATTCTACCATATTAAAGTAAAAGTCGTCTTAAATGTCTTCGTGATAACCCATGGAGGAGCCATGTTCTAATTTACTTGTACTGTTGTCACGTGTGGTTCTTTGTTCCGGTACTAATCCCGATGAGCCCTGAACTCGCAAATGGACAATTGTTCTTCCCCTTAATTCAGTCATGTAATTAGGGGACAGGTCTGCCATGGGTAGAGGGCTGCTAGCTATTACAGCCTCTGTCCTTTGGCCACTGTGCTGAGAAAGGCCCATCGGAAAACTTGAATGGAGTGAAGCTGGAATGTGAGCCTGGAGCTACCACGTGAGCCTGGGATCACAGAAGCCAGCATGGTGAGCCACCAGCCTGAGAACGCCAAGCACAGGGAAATGGAAATGAGAGAAGGGACAGAGAGGCCCAGTGACTAGAAGAGAGGGGACGTGGCAAAGGAATGAGCCTGGCAGTCATTACATCCTTAACTACAGCTCCCCAAGCTGGCCTCACTCAGGGAAGCCCTCCGCATGCACACGCTCACACAGTATGACTGGCTTTTTGTTATTAGTAAAATTATTCAGCCTTCCCTAATGTAAGCTCTGAAATGAAAGCTGATATTCAAGTTGTTTACAGTAGATAGTCAGGAAACATGGTTAAACTGAACTGACCTACGTGCACGTCCCCAGAGAAGAATAATACAGTATAGCGTATGAGCTTTAGAAACTGACTGGTAGAGGTTTGAATTACGAATCTTTAATATATTTGACAAATTACTTCATATGTTAGGGACTTGATGCTTTTCTTCATTTTCATCCTTGTTAACATTTTCACCTCTAGCGTTTGTTGAGCTCTTGTGTGAGGCGTATAATAACCTGTGGCTTGCAGGTTGGGGTGACTTAATTCGAAGGGCGGATATTTTTCATGACATGATTATGATCTGTAAAAATTAGAATTAAATGAAGCAACACAGATGAAGCATCAAGTCCAAACAACGTTTTTCTCTCCTGCCCCTCTTTTCTTCTGGACATAATCTCTTCCTGCTAGGCTAGTATTCAGAGCTACGGCCCCTTGACTTTTAGACAGGTGAACCTGCTTCCTGTTTGCCATTCTAACTTGTTATCCTGTATCTCTATTCTTTGGACCTGGACCTGGTGTGAGATGAGATCAGAGGGACAACAATAACACAGTATTGGAACCCAACAAATGCAAAGGCTTGTCATGTTTTCCTTAGGAAGACTAAAAGTCAGGAAAAGGCCAGTTCTCTTTAGTTTGTAAATTTAACGCAGTTCTCATAATGACAGTAAGACAGTCTTGTCTCTCTCTCTCTCTCCTCCGAACTGAGAAAACTGGTTCTGAAGTTCACATGGAAACACAGGCAAGCTGGAAAAACTAGGAAATCTCTGAGAACAAACAGAAGAGAAGATGAATTAGCCCCTCTAAATAGCAACCTCTTTACCCAATCTCAATAACTGAAACAGTGGGGTGCTGGTATCTGAATGGACAAGCAGACCATAGAAAGGCTGGGGAAAGAACCAGCTAATAAAATGGTTTTGTAGATTAAGTGGCGAAAGTGCTATATCAAAACCCAAATTAGACAGTACTCCTTGGCAAGGCTCGGAAAGGGAGGAAACACTGGAAGCACAGGCTGGGATCCGATTAAGGGATCGCTGTTAATATCGACTACAACTGCCCTTTGTCTGGAATTCACCTGCCCTTCGTCTGGAATCTCAGCTGTAGATTAAAATGCACATAGGAAAGATGTTAGGTGTGTAAAAGTTGTTCACATTAGCTGATTTATAGTGTTCCCCAAGGAGGGCCCTGGATAAATTGTTGTCTGACTGCGTGTTAGAATGCTATTTAGTTTTAACAACACAGAGAGAAAGTGTGGGAAGGCAGCTTCGTGAGTAAAGTGCTTGCAGCAAAAACAGAAGGACCCAAGTTTAATCTCCAGAACCCACGTGGAAAATCCAGCTGTAGTGGCATGTGCTTATTACCCATGCGTGGAGAAGTAGAGATGCAAAGAGGCCTGAGGTTTGCTTGTCTGCCAGCCTAGCCACTCTGGATGGTTCTAGGCCAATGAGAGACCTTTAAACAAAGAAAGAAACAAAGTGGATAAAACCTCCTATGGAAAGAAATACAAGGCTGTCCTCTAGCCTTCACATGCACAGGTACACACATGCACATACATGCAATCATATGAACAGGTATACACACACACACACACACACACACACACACACACACACACGTGTGCCTACCAGGCATGGTGGTGCATGCCTATAACCCTTGAACCAGAGATGTTGAGGCAGGAGGACCAAGGCCAGAGTCTCAGCTGCATAGTTAGGTCAAATCCAGCCTGTGTGACATAAGATCCTGTGGTACAGGACAATTGTCTTTATTCTGTCAATTATGTTTTAAATAAACACTGATTGACCAGTAGCCAGGAAGGAAGTATAGGCGGGACAACCAGACAGGAAGCAGAGGTGGTTCAATGAGAACAGGGGAATTCTAGGAAGGAGGAAGCCCATTCCTCCCCAGTCCTGTCCAGACACCGAAGAAGCAAGATGTGACCTGCCCAGCTGAAAAAGATACTGAGCCATGTGGCTAACATATACTAGAATAATGGGCTAATGTAAATTATAAAAGTTAATAAGAAGCCTGAGCTAATGGGCCAATCAGTTTATCATTAATATAGACCTTTGTGTGATTTCTTTGGGCCTAAATGGCTGTAGGACCTGGTGGGAGGACAGAAACCAGGCAGGACAGAAAACCTCAGTCGACAATCCTGTTTAAGAAACAACGATCAAATAAGCAAAAAATAGGCGATAAAACTTCAAATGCAGTGCAACCTGCTTGTATGGCAAAGGCAAGTTTTGAAGAAATTCATTTCTGCTGTTATCTGTGTAAGGAAACATTGTAAAATTGCCTAAGAGTAGTGGCCTGTGAGGAAAGGGGAAATCTGTTCATGGAGATGGAAAACAAGAGCAAAAGTCATCAACGTATGCCTTTTAAATGTCAGTTTTGTTATTTTCCCCATAGGTCTATGTTACTCAAGTAAAACAGAAGGGATTAAAAACTGCGGTGCGTGCATACTGTATGGAAGAAATGCACTAAGCTTGTAAATACAAAATACATCATCTCATTTAATCCCCACAAGAGTCCTGCGAGGTTTTATTTTAATCTCCATTTTATGGATGAGAAAAACAGTTACTGAGCTCGCTTACGTGATTGGTTCATCCACTCTGCCAATCCATGCCTCTCATTCCTTTCATGCCCTAGATCGATTCCAACTTCCTGCCAGTCTTCCGCAGTCATTTCTGTCTACTCTGGACAAGTTATCTCTTTGACTCTCCTTAGCAATTAAATTCTGAGTTTGCAGCATTTTTAAAAATATCGACATCCTTCAAGCCATTGGCCTGTGCTCATTCTACCTCTCTGACTAGCTGTTAAGAATCGTACTGTACACACAAATTCTCCATAGTTACCTGCTTGCCACCAGAGCTGTCAGACGTACTTACATACAAAGTAGTTAATCACAGGATATAAAATAACATTTATGGAGGTCCATGGCGTTTACACAGTGTTGGGGAATCTACCCAACACTGCCAGGTAGATTTTGTTATTCTCGTTTTATACCAAAAGAAACAGGAGTCTAAAAACACTAAGAAAGACTAGCGAGTGGTCTTAACTGGGACCTCCGACTGTAAGATAAGAGTTTTATCACATAACAGATATCTCTAGTTGGTCTCCCCCAAACTATCTGGTTGCACCGTCTGCATGCCAGGAAGATGCCTGACTTGGTTATTCTAGGAACGAGAACATGGCAGTCATTTATGCTTTGTTTTAGGAAACTGCCAACTGTTTCACAAACGGACTGTAATGTCTGACATCCCCACGAGCAATGAGTGAGGCCTCTCGTTAACAGCTGTCACTCTCTTTCACACGGCTACAGTGTATATGACAAGAATGTGGTGGATAAGGACACCAGGTAGAGTTTTTGTCTCAGTTCTCCTGCAACAACTAAAGCCGAGACTCTTCAAAACACGGTCCTCATCTAGCAGCATAAACTGGCTTGCTAGCACTCCAGACTCTCAGGTCTCACCCCTGGCCTGTGGACTCAGCATCTCCGTCAAACCCTGAGGTCAACAGCCCTGCTCTAAACTGCTCACTGCCGTTTCTCTGTGGTTCTCTGACCTAAAATCTCTCCTTCTCAGGGAACCAAGCAGGGACTTGCCTCGTCCCCCTCCCTCAGATCAACTGGAGCACCTATTAAATTTCTCTAAAACGTGTTTTAGGATTATTTTGGTACATGGGATGCGAAGTTGGCCCTAGCTGAAGAGATCCTTTTGGAACTAAATTAAGAATAGTCGCAAGGAAGGACAAAGGAGTCTGAAGTCTCCAGTTGGATGGTCAATACATTGCTCCTTGCCAAGAGACTTGTTCTCAGCTCTGTGCTGACACAGCTAGGAAATTTTGTTCAGGGAGCTCTGGGCACCTCAGAAGAATGGACTCCCAGGCTGCTGTGTGTGCCAGTTCCTAGCTAGCGTAGCTCAGATTCCTTGAGCAGGACATTACCTTTCACCGATATGGCATCTCTGTGACCATCAGTTGGTTGCCTTTTTGTGTATGAATTCCAAAGGCTGTTGTAGTGTTAGTCAACTTGATAGCTTATGTATTTTTGTTAAAACATTACTTGTATGTTTGCTTTTTGTGTGTTTTTTTTATGGTATGGGAGATGTTTCAGATTATAAAACCAGAGATCATTTCCCAATGGGTGAGCAACAGAAAAGGTGTATATTATTATAATTAATTGTCTGTCTTTTCCTAAATCAGGTATTTCTTCATTCCTAAACTTTACATTATTTTAAATGTGTCTATAATTTTACCTGGTTCTGACAGATGACTCTTTTGGGGGGCCTGGAAGAGAGCATAACAGTTAAGAGCATTTGCTGCCCTTGTAGAGGACTAGACTTCCGTTCCCAATACCCACATTGGGCCAATCACAATTATATGTAACTACAGCTCATGGGGTCCACCGCCCACTTCTGGCATCTGTGGGCACCTGTACAGATGTGGCAGACACACACTCATACAAATAAATGAAAATGAATATTAAAAATAGTGTAAGAGCCAGAGTGGATGGAGGACATCAGAAGAACAAGGCCCTCTAAATCAACAGAACAAACCTCATATGAACTCCCAGAGACTGAAGCGGCAAACACGAGCTGACCTGGGTCTGCACCAGGTCCTCTGGGCTTATAGTATGGCGTTCAGTTAGTGTTTTATTGGGCTCCTGAGTGTGTGAAGGACGAGGTCTCTGATTCTTGTGCCTACTCTTGGCCTCTTTCCCTTCTGTTGATTTGTCTTGTTCAATGCCAATGTGATAGTTTTTGTTTTATTTTATAATTGATCTTGTTATGTTTCATTGTCTTTTAGAAGCCTGTTCTTTTTTTTTCTAATGAGAGACAGAAAAGGAGTGGATGTGGGGGAGGAACTGGGAGGAGTAGAGAGAGGGGAAACTGTTATCAGGATGTATTGCATGAGAAAATCTATTTTCAATAAAAGTGGGGGAAAAGAGTAATCCTTTTCTTTTTGTTCTTTTTTTCCTTCTTTTCTATGTTTTGGTTTTTTGAGACAGGGTTTCGCTGTAGCTTTGGAGCCTGTCCTGGAACTAGCTCTTGTGGACCAGGCTGGCCTCAAACTCACAGAGATCTTCCTGCCTCTGCCTCCCGAGTGCTGGGATTAAATCACCAGCATCACCACCTCCTGGCCCCAAGAGAAATATTTTTAAAAAGAGAGAAATTTGCTTTCTTTAAATCCAAGAAATTGAAAGATGTTAAAGGGGAAGTAAAGAAAACAATAAACTCTAACTCGTAGCATTTATTTTGTCTTTTTCTGCTCTTTCTTTTCCCTTTGAAATTATCTTGCGTCTTTCTCTTTGCAGCGTACAGTAGGGAGGCTCTTTAAAGATGTCTTATTTCATTACGACAGGACGGACGGTGCACACAGCTCAATGGGATGAGTCAGCTGAAGCAATTCGAAAGGCCACAAATAGAGACAGCCTTGGCCCCTGTCCAGAGCATCTGGAGCTTGCCTCCTCCCTGACTCTGAGACCACAGAGTGCCCCGAATCCCACAAGACCCAGGGACCTTCTGCACTGACCTGTGGTGCCAACAGCTCAGCTCACACAGCTGCAAGGCTGGGCTAGGGCTGTTTGCTGTGACCATCCCTTGTGCCACAAAGGACAACAGTCCTCCAGGCTCAGCCTGCTTCCTTAGCCGACCGTATATACAACACACATTCTCTTCCCGCGTGTGGGCAAACGCAAGGAACCTGAGCTTCCGCGCCAGGCAGCCCTGGGCTCTGACTCCTCTCACTCATTCACTTAGTAGCTTTACGATCATGATCGTTACCTGACTCGAGTTCTCTGAATCTCAGTTTTCTTAGCTGTAGGGTGGGGCTACTCAAGCCTGTCCTGCAGACTCACTTTAAGGACTGGAGATGGCCTGCAGATTAACAGGCCCTTGATGAGCTGTCATTGTCCTTTTTGTCATTGGTTCTGCAGGTTTCTGTCAAGCCAGCCTTTAATTTGAGCTCTATCCTATTTGTCTTTTAAGGGAATTCTTTCTGCGGCTACAGAACCAACCCCACAAGTCTACCTATGCTCTCCTAAGATTCCAAATATATTCATATTCTCTCTGTCTCTCTAACTCTGTCTGTCTCTGTCTCTGTCTCTCTCACACAGACACACAGACACACACACAGACACACACACACACACACACACACACACACACACACACATACTTTCTTGCCAGTGGTAAAAAGATTCAAGGGAAGACTCAAGCCTGGACTCTGTCCCCTGGGAGCTTTTGATCTCACTGAGGAGACACGTCACAGACACAAGATGCAATTAGAAAATAACAGGGAAGAGCGAGAGCCCTCAAATGTGCTGAGCATAGTGTTCTGTGCCTCTTCCTGCTTCTGAATTCCATTCTCGCTTTATTAAACAATGCTGCCAGACTGCTGACTCACGTTCAGACTCTGGACCTGGAAGATGATGCTGTTTCTCTGCTGTGTGTATAACCGAGTCAGATTCCTCTCTTGTGTGTATTTTTTTTTGGTCATATTTGGGAAGATTCCCCTGAGTATCTACCGTAGCCCTTGTCCCTACCACAGACCCTTCTGTCTTCACATGATCTTTTCCTCTATACTGTCGTTCCTGTAATTAGCATGATGCACCAGCTTCCTATCAGAGATAGCTAAGATAAAGCTGCCCAAGTGCTCTTCCTTGCCTGTAGTGTCTAATACTCCACACTTCCTCTCTGTACTTGAATTTATACCCCTAGTGTCCTGGTGGGGTGATGGGAGGAGGTACAGGTGTCACCTCCATTCCCAAGCCTTTTGTTTGCTCTCAAGAGTAAGGACGCTCGGTGAGAATGTGGATGTGTTGTGGTCTGATGACAGGCACTGGTTTTTGACAAGAATTTACCAACACGCAGCGTGCTGATGAGAGCGCACCTTCTCTCCTCTCTCCCGCATTCGGCAGGAGTGTTGGCGGAGCTGTAGCTTTCCTCTGAAACGTTAGTAGGATCGTCTTCAAAGTTCTTCTCGTCTCGTGATGGGCCTATAACATAAACTCATTAGACTGAGTCGCCAGGCAGGAGAGCATGTGTTTAGCCGGAACACATTTTAGTTTCCTGTTTGCGCTAGGAACAGGCCAGCTGGGCAGCTGCAGCCAATGGGAGGCGACTACTCCTGAGGCGATGGCATTGGGGGAGGGGGGGGAGGAGCTTCAGGAGCTGTCCTGAACAAGGGGAAAGGTAAGCCACACACAGAAATGTAGCTGAGGAGCCGCACGGACCTACACTCATCTGGGGCGTGTGCCTGAGCACCAAATATGGGCTTAGAAGTGGAGGAGACGTGATAAGATCATCATGAGACTTCACGCTGTGCCGATAAGAGAACTGGTTTTGAGGCCAGGTGACAGTAAGACAATCAGGAGGTGGCTCTGAGCAGACTGGAGGAAAGGATCTCGGCTTCCTGCTTCCTGTTGGTTCCCCCATTGCTCCTTTGATTGCCATGTTCTGTATCTGCTGAGATTATTACATTGGGGTTGGCTAGTTATGGTTATTTGAGATGGAGGTTCACTCAGGTGAGAGAAGTGTGGTATCATGTATTTTGAATTCATATAAGTAGTTTTACGGTAACAGGTAAATACTCAGAAAGTCTAGGCTACTATTACTCCACCTTAGATATTTGAAACTTAGAAAACGTTTACTACACACATATGCAAAACTAAACTCCCATCATCCTTCTCGATTTGTATTTCTTGACGGGGTGGAAGTGGCTGAGTCAACTTTGTAGGTAGAGTTACCTAATTATAGACAGTTCTGGCTGGTGAGCGTGTTGGCAGAGCCAGACAAAACGCTTCTCCCACGAGTGTAGAGCACGGATCTAGGAAGGCATGACTGCCACCATCAACCCAGAGGTCTGCGAGCTGCAGCAAAGTGGATTTTGTTTTTTTTAAAGCCATGAAAGGAACTGTTCACACAGAGGAACTTGGGTCCCGCTATGAATCATTCATGTCAACAGCTGTCTTCCTCATTTGACCTGTGGACAGTGCTCTAATCAAATACCCTAGTTCCTTCTCAAGCAGTTGTGATCAGGTATCTGCCCTGATGGGTAATGCCAAGTTACTAAGGGGACTTGAAGGCCGTTCTCATAACAACTGATATTTGGTTAGTAACGGTTGGACTTCCCAAAGCTGAGTTACTTTTCAAAGCTGCGACACTTCACCTCTTTGAACATTGATCAAATATGTTTTGAGTACTTCACAATTAGGCCTTATCTCCTAAAATTTCCAGATGCTTTTGAGTGATCTCACCACAGCCATGCAAGAGTCTTCTGAGCAGAGACTGCTAATGGGTTCCATATTACAGAGGAAGAGCACTGCTGGGTGGGATTCAAGGATGTGAAAGATGGCTTGATTTTAGCTGGGGTCTTGGCAGCCACGATTTGTTTGAACAGTTCAGTTCTTAGGGGCCTTCTGTGCTAGGCTAAGAGAGGTTAAGAGACTATCCCAAGACCATACAACCCTCACACGGCAAATCCAGAGTGCCACCCTAGGGGACAGATTCTTTTCAGGTCTCCTCCCGGGCCATACCCAACAGTGAGAGCATCGGCATCCTTACCTGGAGGCTCATTCATAAAAACACAGACCAGTGGGTCTCCTCCAGAGCACCGGGTCAGGGGAGAAGGAAAGGGGACACATGCAAAAATTTGCATGTATTTTAACACATTCCCTGCTACCGCTGGAGCTGCTGGTCTGAAGACCACAAACTGGGAGAATTACTTGCTGTTCAAAGTGTGGTCCCAGCAGGCGTCACCCAGGAGCTCCCAGAACTGCAGCAACTCAGGCCTGCCAGATTAGAATCTGCATTTTAACAAGATCTCCAGATGATTTGTATGCAAATTAAAAATTTAGGAGGCTGCTCTACACCACAGCTCTCAGTTTGCTGAATACTTTGAGTCCTACAGAGACGCAGAGAATGATCTTGCTAACTTCATTACCTGGCACTTTGTATTATAGCAGAAACTCCCCAGAACCATTTTAGGCACTTACTTTATCCTCCCAGCAATCTTACCGGAGAGATACTAATACTATTCCCATTTTAAAGCTAAGGAGGTACCAAGATCAAGACATGTCAGTAACCTGAAACAAGTAGGAAAGATTTGGGGTACAAGGAAGGGCAGGCCACCATGAAGGCCACACTGTCCTTTATGAGGCTATACAAGTTTACAAGTCTTGGTTGTCACTCATATAGTAGGGAGCTGGAAAATCAGGCAAAGGAATGTGAATGAAGCAAAAGAGATGTCACAGTGAGGAGGTTGTCCAAGTCAAGAGCACTGATGTATTTATCCCACTTGAAGGCCGTAGTCCTGGGTTTGGGGCAGGTGCTGCAGCTTCTCAGTCTTATGATGACAGCCATTCCTGCTCCTGAGTTTCTTTACTTGTAAAACAGAAATAATAATAATTGATAAAGATAAAAAGGAATCCCATTGGCAGCTGGACTGGAAAGCAGGGACTGAGAACTGAAATGGAAATTAGCATCCTTCCACCATAGACTAGACTGTAATTTGGCAGCATAAACTGCACCAGATGAAAAACAGAATGTTTACAAGCTAAACTTTGACTTTTTCGTGCTAGCCAGCTCAGACTCTTGGCTTCTGAGAGCAGACTGCATGTAGACTAGACCCCATAGTGACCACAGTCTCACAAGTCCTGCGATGCTTTCGGCAAGTCCTCAGGTTGTTGCTGCCCAGTCTGTCTGTGACTAACACCAACTCATGAGCTCCAGCTGGGCCTCTTTGCTCGCCCCTCACTTTGGAGGTCTCTCACGACTCTCTGGCTGTAGCAAGTGATAACCTATGTGGTGTTCAGTATAGGTGTGTTCGCGGGGACTGGGCCACTGGGTCAGGACACGGCTGTACTTTCACCTACTTATATTTGCTATAAATATCAACTGAAGAAAGCATTAAAGAGTCCTGTATGAAGGTGAGTCTTAAAATTTATTGTCATCTTTATGTGTCTCTGCATTTCCGCATTAAGTCAACAAGACCCTATGTTATAAGAAGAAACGTATCTTTGTGTCATTCGTGTCTGGAAGAGCCCCTAGTACACAAACACTCGGTGACTGTCAACAGGTAAAAAGTCAGAAGCAGCCCCAACCCCAAACAAACCATCTTCAGTTTTCCTTTCTCCAGATCCAACCTTGGGATTCCCTCAATAAACATTTAGATGCCCTCAGATGGAGTAAAGGAATTGCCAAGGGTTTGTGGAGGGATGACCACCACCTGGACACACTGTCACCAACAGTATTTGTGGAGGGATGACCACCACCTGGACACACTGTCACCAACAATTGCAGGCAACTTCTTAACAGCCTCCCAGGACTGTTAGTGGAGATACGGTCCCTCTACCCAGAACACCCAGCCCGCAGCAGTAACTGCACAGTTAAGCAGCAGCAAGCTTTATGCCCTGTGGAGCTGGTGGGCATCACTCTATTAGCTGGTGTCACTGGCAATCACACAGCATGTTTAACACCGTGATTTACTTAGGTGCTTTCGTAACGGACTTGCACCAAGCACACGTCAAGGTGCCTGGAACATGGTGACTACACTGAACGTTCTGAACGCCTTTCGGCTCGGCTCGTTCCATCAGAGCTAGAGTCTCTGGGGAGGCCTTTGTCCCACAGGAAGCTGCAGACAGTTCCTTGTCCTCAGGAAGTACAGAACTGTTTGGTATTGTATGGCTTCCCTTTTCTCTTCTGCGGATGGCAGTACCTGACTCTCCTTGTTGTCCTTCGTCTCTTGGGTCCCGTTTCTAGCTGCCATGCCTTCTGAGAGATATCCCATGGGGGAGAACTCTGGTACAGGAAGGAAGTAGATAAATGGCATTGCCCTATGGATTGGACTGCAGACCAGTGCTCCTTGCAAGCCTACTGTGTGCCGGGGTCGGTCCTGTGAGCCATCTTAGAGGGAAAGGAACTCCAGCAGCATTAGCTTCCAATTTTTCCATTCCTAACGGCAGAAGTGAGGACAAGGAAAATACCACAGTAGCTTCCATCCCCTCTTGTACCAGCAGCCAGAGAGACATTTGTCCTTGAAACAAAAGTAAAATGCACCTTCAGTGGGTTTAGTTAGTTAGCACTCCTCTCTGTTCAGAGAAGATTGGAGGCTTTTCAAAGGCTTCTCTGTGGATCCCAGTGTCTTCCTGTGCTCAGAACCTGCTCTCAATCTGAGCAGGACACGGTTGACTTACTTAGGAAAGCTGAGGGAACCAGATATTTTTTTAAAAAGCCATTCTCTTCACCCCGCACATTGGTATCTCTCAGAACCATCCCCCACATTTCCCAGTTCTGCTCCAGTTCATTTCCTCCTTGCATTACTTGTGCCTGAGTCAGACCTCCCCATGAAAATACAAGCATTCCTCAAACAGTATTCTCTTCTCTTCCCCTCAGCCATTGCTTACAGCTCAGGATGGTGCTTGATGCCTTGATCCGCAACAAACCCTGGGGAGGGATGCATGTGTCAGAGAAAAGCGTGTGGCACACGTCCTGCAGACTCAAGATTCAGCATCACCTTTACCCTGCATTTCAGAGGATTCCTTGCACAACAGAGGCGGGAAATGACAGTGTAGCTCTTTCGAGATTAATGACCTTTCTGGAACACCTGCTGTCCCTGTCTCCAGGGGAACAGCCTTTGGGGTTCCTTTGGAGCTCTGGGCAGCCATCCACCTTTATCCTGCTTCTGTGTCTCACAGTTGCCCCAGGCTTCTCTCAGGATGGTTGTGCTTTGCTCAGCCAGGTGGAGGTGTTCTGCCAGATGTGTAATTATCTGTCGTGCAAGGGCCTGTGACTGAATTGGCTGTTGCCATCTTTCTTTTCCCACGTTCCTAGGATGCCATCGAGGGGTGGTGGGAGCTGCTCACTTAGAATCCAAATGTTCTGTGCAGTTAGAGAAGGGGTATGAATAGATCAGTTTAGGTAAGCACTGATCCAGGCAGTTTGTTAATATTTAACCCTTTACTGACCGTTCGGGGCAACAGCTTTGCATGTGATTAACCCTATAAAGGCAGAGTGTAAGGAGGAAGCTGCCAGGGACCCCAGAACCAGGCTGCTCAAGTTCAAATCTTACCTGTGCCGTTCTTAAACACTGTGTAATCTCGGGCACATTGAATTCCTGGTGCTTCAGTATTCACGTGTCTGAAATGAGAATAATAATGATGGATGTTTGCTAATATCGTGGAAGTCAAATCCACACATGTAAGATCCTAGGGGCACCTGCCACTTAGTGAGTTCTCACTAAGAGAGTATACGTGCTATCAAAGTAGCTGTTAAAAAACTTGTCGTGAGTTTTATATTGTACCTTTGCTGTTACTTAGGACTGCGTTAGCCAATGTTCACTGTTCATTATCTGAAATATTAAATGACCAGACACAAGAAGAAAGAGGAGAAAAACTTACCCCAAAATGTTGGACATGTAGTTCTCTCTCTGCCTACTAACATAAGAGGCATTTCTTGCTTTCTTATTTGTTTCTTTGATGTGCTAGGGTTATATTCTCTGCCACCTGTCATTTTGGAGGTTCATTAAAGGACTTGAGACTAAGCTAATGAAGCAAGTCAGTCTTTCCTAGTGGACAGCAGCCTGAGCCAGTCACATGTTCTCGAGTTCTAGAGGATTGTGGGATTGGTTTCACATGCTATCACTGTCTTGGGGTGGAGTTGGCTTAACCAATGGTAGTGTGGCAACTGATAACAAATTTTCACATTCGCTTTTAGTTAATTTCTTTGAAATTTCATTGGTGTTAAAATTGTTTCTATTTGTTAATTTCAAAGTTTTGTTTGCATGAATGTCTGCATTGTGCAGTGATGAAATCAACGTAGCCATCACATTCATAGCCTTAAATATTAAACATTCCTCTGTGATAAAAACATCTGAAATCCTCTTTCCTTAGTCATTTTGAAACTGACAACTTACAGAACACCAGGACTTGATCCTCCTCCTTTCAGCCCTTCCCAGGCTCTATAGCTCACCCTCAGTGGATGCTATTAGCATTGCTACACTCTACGTCTAAGTGAGGCTATGTGAGATTACTTTTGTACCTGGCTTCTTTCGCTTAACACAGTCTTCACACTCATCCATGTCACCACAAATGACAGAACTTCATCCTTCCTTTTGTGACTGAATTATATTCAGCTGTACCAGAAACTTCTCAGTGGACAGAAGTTGATGCCAAGAAGACCATGTTTTCTTCCCATTGGAGCACTGTCTCTTTCAGACAGAGGAGCCACAGTTAGGCTTTATCTGTTTTGGAAAGGGTATGTGAAGCCCAGAATCTGGTCGGATGCTCTCCCCCGGCTCCTTCTCCTTCATGCTGGTGCTCAGTCCCTGGGCCTGCTGTCTACTAGGCAACAGCTCTATCACAAAAACCCTGCTTTGCATTTCTGATAACTTAGTGTTTGCTGTGGGTGATGTTCTAAGCCGCTTCCCTGGCCTTGACTGGTTAGGCCCTGAAACAATTTGAGCCCTGCTGCTGACAAATGTGGAGAAATCTGAAAGGATGAAAGGTGATGGCCGGCAAGCTTGTGGAAAACCTCAAGTTTGAATGCGAATGTTATCTTTCTGGCTGTAACCTCAAACTTCCTGGTTAACTTTCTCTTTAGTGGAAGAAATGGGAATGAGAGCTATGCATTTTGTAAATTGATGGACTAATGTTTAAAGGGACAACAGCATAAGATACACCATATTCTTACTACACGGGACATAGGTTTTTCTATGATTCATAATGTACTTTAGCATCTTGCAGTCAACGGAAAAACACGCATATTGAAAAACTTCCGTTTTCATGTGGTTGGTTGAATCTTGGATAAACTCCAGATTATGATACAGTTATTAGTATTGTCGAGAGTTGTGGAGTTCTTGCTGTGTGTGTATGCTATGATACATGACAGGAAAAGTTGGGATAAACGAAACAAGACTGGAAGGTGATGCAGAGAGCAGTTCAATTGAAAGGCACACAGGTCGAAAGCATGAAGACAAAAGTACACAGTGTAATGAAGTCGTGCTTGGCAGCAGAGGCTTCTATGGGAAGTTCTAACATTTATTTCCATATCTCACCTGCCATTTGCTCAGCATTTACCACCTACCAGGCATCATGTTAAGTTCTTTGCAAGGAGAAAACCTCCAACCTCCACAGTAACCCAGAGAAGGAGGTGCTACTGTTAGTCCATTTCTCAGATAGGGATACTAATGCACAGAGGATTAATATATTGCTGAGGCTTGTGTCCAGAGTCTGAACAAAACATGTGCATGAACAAAACATGAGTCAAACATGTACAAGGAAGCTTTTGAGTTCATTATTAAGATATTTAAGTATTCATTTTCCTGAACTTGATAAAACCTATTTTTCCTTCTTCTGCCCCCCCCCCCCCGTTTAAAAAATCTTTCTGGGAGTAGCTTTATAAAGAGGTGGGTAGATTTGGGCCAACGACTGTCTTACTGATAACAAACTGTCCGACTTTGGGCCAGCCACTTAGCCTCCCCAAGCTGAAATGTCCTCAACTATAAAATAGGAAATAATAGTTCCAGGGTCATCGTCACCAGGGTCAAATCAGATATCATTTATAAAATTTATAGGATGGAATCTGAAGCCATTCACAGCAGCCAAGTGGCTCCAAATAGTCTCTTTCACAAAGGTTATCAGTTCCAATTATCTGCAGTAAGCGGTTATCCTTGAATAATGATTTGCTCATCTGTCTCCCATCTGCGATGTGAGTGCTTCAAGGCCAGCCGTAGCATCTCTTCGAACCTCACAGCTGTCGCAACAGCACAGCTCTTGCTGCAGGTTCAATGACTGCAGCACCCATTCCAAGCAGGATAGAGCTGGGGAAACCACCAACTTTGTCAGCACACTAGGCTATCAGCTTATAGATGAGAAGGCAGCAAAGGTGGGGAGGGGTAATTTGTTGAGGGGCCAAGCAAGGTGTGATTATAGGTCAGATTAACTGTAGACAAAGAAAGGCTCCATATTGCATTTTGGTGGGTAAATGACTGCTGAAAGAAGCACCAACAGGAGTGGCCTGAAGCTGCCCCACTGGCTTTAGCCTGTCAGTGCCTGCAGGTCCCTGCCCACTTTCACCTTGTTTCTGCCCTCCCCTACTGTAGGATGTGGATGTGACTTGGGAATTCTTTTGGGATTCCTTTAAAAGTCTCTATATACTTCATCTTCCTTGCTTGAAAATAGACAATAAGATTGTCTCTCCATGGGATTTACTGTAAAATGTGAATCATAACCAGTACTCACTGGTTCTCTGTTCTAAGGCAAGCACTAGGCTAGCTCTTTCACACAAATTATCTCTAGTTTTCACCCAGATTCCAAAGATAGTATTATTATTGTCATTTGCTGCTGAGGACGCTCCTTGGCCAGTGAAATGCTGATAAGTGATGGAGTCCAGATTCTAGACCAGCTCCACGTGCCAAAGGCCTTGGTGTTGTAACTAGAAATGTTTGTTCTTGCTTGTGTGGTGTGGGATTGATGTGGGATTTCCTTCTGTATGCTTGAATACCATTGATAAATAAAGAAACTGCTTTGGGCTTATAGCAGATCTATAGGGGAACAGAGCTAGGTAGGGAAAACTAAACTGAATGCTGGGAGAAAGGAGGCTGAGTTGGAGAGAAGCCAGGTAGCCCTGCCAGAGATGGGAAGCCAGAACTTTACCAGGTAAGCTACATCCACATGGCAATATACAGATTAATAGAAATGGGTTAAATCAATATAAAAGTTAGCCAATAAGAAGCTAGAGCTAATGGGCCAAGCAGTGATTTAATTAATACAGTTTCTGTGTGATTATTTCACGTCTAAGCTAGCTGGGCATCGGGAACTAACAAGCAGCCTTCTCCAAAATAAGAATGACATCACTGACCTTCCAATAATTTCTCTATTAGTAAGATATAAAGAAAACGGAATATAATCATACCTTTTCCACTTTATAATGCAGATAATTATGAGGTAAAACAAAATGAAAAGGGTATTAGTCTGTTTCATGCTTCCGGAACAAAATTTCTGACACTTATTTCTAAAGGAATAAGATCTCTATCTTGCAGATTTGGAGGTTCAAGAGTGTGATGATTACACTGGCTCAGCTTTGCTGAGGATATCATGGCTAGCTGCCTCCCAATGGTAAAAGTGCAGGGAGAGAGAATCGTTACCTAGTGAGATACTGAGCCAGGACCCAGGGAGAAGTCAATATTTTTCTTTCAATAATAATTTGTTTCTTAGGAATTAGCTGGGGTCTCATGAAAACTATGTTAATACCTTTTAAGGACAGCTTCCCTAGTAATTTGATGACATCTCTAGTTCCCACCATACCCTCTTCTTCCAGTGACGACCCAACTTCCAACATTCGAGTCTGTGGGGGACACACCGAAATCATATCTAACCATAACAGATGGTGAATGTGACGATCTCCTTTTTCATCAGGCAGTCTCCTCTGTGTGGGCCAGCACTGCTCAACCATTGGATATTATTTCGTTAGCCCATCCCCTGTGGTCTCCATCCTCAGGGTTAGCCTTCTGATGGAAGGGCTTTGCCTGACTATCACGCTTGGGAAAGTCTGCTCCTAATTTAGAGCAATGACAGCAAAGCTCTCACTTCCTTCCTTATCCATTTTCTCATCCAGCATATGAAGATAACAACTTGCCCTTGAAAGCTCTGAAGAGAAGCACTATTTTAATACAAAGGATTATTTGTGGGTGAGATATCCATTCAAAGCTGATGCACTTGAAGTGTTGATTTTTAGCTCTTTTTAGCAGATGTACAGATACAGCAAGGGGTGAACAATCCAAAACAGGCCTTTTGAACAGTCTGCACTATAGAAACAGGGGAAGGCCTCAGCTGCCTGCTCAAGACTGTAGAATGCAACATTAGGTTCAAATAAAATAAGGTTTCCTGGTCCTTATAAGTGTTTCCTGCAGTCCAGGGCTGGCACTAGACAAAGCTAGGAAGTATCTGAACTGGTGGGATGCCCCGAGGGTGCTGTGTGACACTATGTGACCAGATGGCCAGATGGCATTTTTAACATAGCGGGTACTGTGGATTCGATAGTGCAGCAAGAATGCAGTCTTGGTCCCATCTGCCAGGTGATGCTATTAAAAACCAAGCAGACATAAGAAGCATCCTTTCTAATCCATAATCCGACTTTCCTTGAACACATTAGCATGCCTGTGTTTGCCTGATTTGTGAACACAGAGCCCTCGGACTTGAGCACATTGGCAGTAGCCCTGGATGAGTTCTGTGCTATAGACTTTGTGTTTGATCCTATGTATTCACACCTAAATGGGAAAGGATGGAGCTTGCCAAGGACAAGGACACTGTTCTTGCTTTGTGATCCTCCCACTCAGAAGTAGGAAGGAATCAGAAATCCTGGCAGAAAGTAGGGAGGTCAGTGTGAGTTTCGGAATGGAGCCAAATGTGCTGTGGTTTTAGAAGGCAAAAGCTACCATTTAAAGAGCAAAGGGCTAAAAATTAGGACTCCTGAATTTTGACATTATAAGTCATGTGACCTTGAGCCAGTCAGTCGGTCCCTCAAAGTGTGAGCATCCTCATGGGTTATTCTTGCCACAGAGGGCAAGTGTACATCAAAGTACTTTGTGGACTACAGAATGCATTCATGTTAAAGATTACAGGGGCAGCAGACACTTTGAGATATTCCTGTTTGCATGCCCAGCACTTAGGTCATGGCTTGGCATAGGGTGAGCACTTAATTATGTTTGGGGACTAATGATACAAATCACTGAGCTGCAGGAGATGAGCGTGGTAATGAGCTTGGCCAACCTAGAAGACAGAATTACCAATGACTCCAATTTGCCTCACATCTGCACAGGTGAGAGGTTAAGGGCATTCTCATCCCTGCAGCCCTAAATACTCAAGATAGGCCCTATTTCTAAACTAACACTAAGTCTTCTACAATGAAAGAAAATTTCCTGTGGATCCCTAGGACTCGTTGAAATTTTTGTGTGTTTATGTAGCCTGAAATGATTAATAAGATGAAATCACATTTTAAAAAAAACATTGTGGTCATCAGTTCCTTTACAATTATAAAAACAAGAATAGATTAAATTATATAAAATACATCATAAATTAAACCAAAGTGAAATTCAAATTCAGGTAAGCATTAACTTAATCTGATGTATGATATTGTTTCATGGACTGTGACTGACCTAGATGTCAATAGGTACTGAGACAGTGGAACGACTTTTTGATTTAAGTTTTTCTAATGGTTAAGATTTTCTGGCAGATTCACAGATGTATTCAATCTGTTATGATTGTCTTCATGTCCCCCATCGCCATCTCTTCTCCCCCTCCCATGCCTGTTGTCCCCTTTCTTCCCAAGTAGTCTCCCTCCTACTTCCATCTCTCTCTGTGCCTCTCTTTGTCTCTGTCTCTGTCCCTGTCTGTCTCTGTCTCTGTCCCTGTCTGTCTCTGTCTCTTGCTCTGACCCTGTGTGTGTGTATGAAAGCTCTGTATGGGTGATCACAGCTCCTGACTGCAATGGCCACATCACGTCCAGAAGATTTTTATAGGACTTCTCTTCATCCTCTAGCTCTGCCAGTCTTCTCACCTCTTCTATGATGTTTAGAAACTTTGAAGGGGAGATGCAGATGTCCTATTTAAGTCTAAGATGTCAATATTCAGTTATTCTCAGCACTTAAGAGATTTCAGGTCTCTGCTTGAACTGCCACCTTACGGCAAAAGTCCTGAACAAGCCTGGGAGCAGCACTAGTCTATGGGTATAACCATAAACATTTGCAAGTCAGTTTGACTACAGGCCAATTTAGCAAAACAACAGCAATAGGTTCTTCCTGCAGCTTGTGTCTTCCCTCCCTTGCTTCTGCCCTTCCCTCCCCTGCTTTTCCTTCCTTTTGACAAAGTTTACAGTACCAAGCATGCTGTATTCCCTGTAGAGTGGGCCTCAAACCTGGCCAAAAAGCAGTTGGCTACCCAAGGACAGTCATGCCACTATTTGTATCAGTGGGTGGTGTGGTATTCCCCTCTGTATGCTGTGATTACCATTAATGAATAAAGAAACTGCTTTGGACAGTACTGCAGGGCAGAACTTAGCTAGGCAGGGAAAACTAAACTGAATGCTGGGAGAAGGGGGACAGAGTAAAAGAGAAGCCATGGAGCCACTGCCAGAGACAGACATGCTAAAACTTTGCTGGTAGGCCACAACCTCGTGGTGATGCATAGATTAATGGAGATGGGTTAAACTAAGATGTAAGAGTTATCAAATAAGAAGCTAGAGCTAATGGGCCAAGCAGTGATTTAATTAATACAGTTTCTGTGTGATTATTTTGGGAATCTGGGCAGCTAGGAAACGAACAAGAGGCCTCCTTACAACAAGTGGACATATCTTTCCTGGAAGGTTGATATTGAAACATTCAGGATCAACATCTGGGCAAGATCATTGATGGCTTCTCTCTCTCAACAACTGCAAGAGCACCATCTGGCATTTCAAATACCAGTAAGGACAGAGCTTCCAACTCAGTTCCAGCTTGATTTCTCTGTCTAGATGTGGTGTCTTCAGTGACAGGATCTTGGTCTTGTGGTCAAGCAGGAGCAATGGCTCATCCTAGCACTGTGAAACATTTGCCCTATTACACTTGATAAGACACCACTACAGAGAGGCTTATTCTAAGTTATTTTCTTCTTAGCACAAATAAACAGTATTATTGGTATAAAATTCATTCATTAAAGAGTTGTTTACTAAGAATTTACTATGTTCTAGGCGGCACTTCTAGATGCTTGGATCACACTAGTAAAATACCAAAAAAAATTATGAGAGCTTACACTCTGATGGAGAGAATAGTTTTTAAAAAATGGAATCCATAGAGCATATATAGTGTGTTAAAAAGTCAATGTCTCCTAATAAGAAAGATAAATAGATTTTTTTTTTGAGTTATGAAGGGGAAAGTGAACAGATATTGCAACTTTTAACAGCATGGCACCAGGTGTCCTCGAGGAAGTTACAACTGAGCAAAAGAAAAAAAAGAAGTGAGGGATTAAGTGGCAGTCAGTGGCCAGGCCGTAGTACCTGAGGCCGAGGGGGCTAGCTGGGAGTGAGTGAAGGTAGCATGACCAAAGGGAACAGGATCACACCTCAGAAGGGCTGACATTTATTCTGAAAGAGGTGGCATTTGCTTAGAGGATGTGGAGCTGAGCCATGACAGGGTATGAGTGACATTTTAGTAGTAGCAGCAAGGCTGTTACATTAATGTTAGATGGTAGAGTAATAAAGCTTGATTAAAACATTTCTTGTAGTGATGCAGAAGTACTATGATAGTGATTCATAACAAGTTGGTGGCAACAGACACAGAACCACGATTCAATTTCTGCATGCTACGAATATAGAGCCAAACGAAGTAGGAGGGAACTAACCCTGCCTTCAATGTCTATGGCATGGGAAACTGGGTGATAGGAACTGCCATCCATTGAAAGAGGAAAGACAAGTGGGCAGTGCAGATTTATTTTTAAGTTTTTAAACCTTAAAAAATATTTTGACTTTTGACTCAGAAGAGACTAGGCGCATCTTTCTTTGGTCAATCTGAGTTTGGGTCCGTCTGACACCAGCCCTTCTCCTCCATGTTTCCAATGAGATCAAAGTAGGTGCACACCTTCTGGTGACCCGAGTGTGGGTGGAGTCTTTGCCAGTATGTTCTTCCAGAGTAGGCTCGAGGCCATAGCTGTTCTCTGCTGGGCCTCAGCTCCCAAGTGTATAAATGGGGGCAGAGGACAGACAGACACTCTTAGGTGTACCTAAGGTGCACGAGAGAGAGGCGAGGTCACTGTCATATCCACTTTGGCTCTCAAGATAGGTCCCCTGTGTCTGCTTCTCAAAAAAGTAGGCAATGACATCACAAAGGCAGCCTTACTGGAAAGGACAAAATTGCCAGTGAAACTGACCAATCAGAACAGACAGCACCAGATGCGGTGGTACCTTCTGCCTCTGTCCTGATCATCAAGCCCCCAAGGAGCCACTGAGAGACAGAAAGAAGCAGAACACTAAACACAGTGGAAACATCACTTCAGATGAGATTGTCAGTATTGCTCAGCAGGTGCCACCAGTCTTTATCCAGAGAACACTCTGGGACTACTAAGGAGACCCTGGGTAGAGTGGCCACTCTCAGACTTCACCTGTGCTAAGGTGGAATGCCCATCTGCCTAAGAAGCAACAAGAGAAAATACTTCAACCAAAGATCCTCTGAAAGTCAAAAATATTTGGAACTGAGGTTTTAATTTGGTGTTTATTGGTTATATAACTTTAGGTAAACAGCATCACCTCTTTGTGGCTTTTTTATTTTGTTTATAGAAACATCTATTACATACAATCTCACTTTATTCATAGGAATAAAGTGTGTCATGAGTGTACAAAAAAACTAACAACTAAAAATTCACTGCTGTTATTGTCTGCCATTATTATTCATTTTAATATATTGAACAGGCATTGCTAGGTTAGCTGTGGCAGAAGATTTCAAAGCTGCTTGGGTAAGAAATCTACAGGGGCATAGAGTTGGGGCTGACTTGATTCTGTCATTATGTAAAAGCTAACCTAATAGACTGATTTTTTTTTTGAGACAGTAATTTCAGTTCCCACCTCTGTTGCTAAATATAAGAACTGACTTTGATTCTATGTATTCAAGAGAAGCTCACTGTTCATTAGTTCCATTGTTTCCTTCTTCCTAAGTTTAACTGGGTTGGTTTATCATTTGATTAGGCAGTGCCTCTCATGTGTAGAGCTCCATTTAGTCACATCACATATTTATTCAACAAAGGTTGATGGCATTTCTGCGATGTGGTAGGCAGTGTGGAACCTGCCAAACTGAATTGCACTGGAAAGTTCCCTCCATAAAGCTTGTGGTCAAGCAAAGACGGCTAAGAGCAGTCATTAAAACCAAAGCAAGAGGGAGCTGCAACAGTGGTACCAGTAGCACACCGTGACTGCGAGAGAAGATAACTTCTAATTTGGCTAAGATTTATCGGAAAAGGTTGATCATAGGAAGCAGAATAAGGAGAGAGAAATAGTATTCAAGGAAATGGGGAGTTGTTTGAACAGAAAGACAGAGGCAGAGACAGACAGATACACAGAGACAGACAGACACCGAGAAAGACAGACAGACAGACACAGAGAGAGGAAGAGAGAGGAGAGAGAGAGAGAGAGAGAGAGACAGACAGACAGACACAGAGAGAGGAAGAGAGAGGGAGAGAGAGAGAGAAAGAGAGAGAGAGAGAGAGATAGACATCGAGAAAGACAGACAGACAGACACAGAGAGGGAGAATGTAAGAATAAGGGAAGGAGAAGAAAGAAAGGAGGTTTCCAAAGTGCTCATAAAATAGATGGGATCAGGAACAAAATGCTTTTCTCCTTCTGAATCTGAGCTTCCCCCGAGGCTGGCAATTCTCCTTTTCATGCGTCATCTGGTGCTGCTGGCTTTGTGTCAAACATTGCACTAAATACTGAGGACAAAAACAAGAACAAGATATTGGGGATAGCAAGGTCATCCAGAATCTCTACTCCAGGCACAAAGTTCAACCTTCTCGGGTAACTTAAGAATTACCTTCTACCTCCTTAAGACCAACAATCCACTGACCCCACCAGTTCCCTGCCCACCCTCACTCCACCTTGTCATTGTTCCCTTCACCTAGAGTCCACATTCTACACTGTAACCACTCCTTCTTAAGCATTCCTGACTTCTCTCCTCATGCCCTACAGTAAACAGCTACCAGAGCTGCCATGAGATTTATAGACATGTTCCACTGGCTCTCAGAAGCTTACAACTCCCTGCTGACAGACAGGCTTGTGTTTGTAAATGAGACTTTCTGAATATCTTCAGTAGGTTTCTTTTTTTTTTTTTTTTTTTTTTTTTTTTTTACCACAAACCTTGAAAGATGGCTCTCTACTAGCCACACCATCTAACTGTGTTTTTCTGCATGCAGAAATTCACCTCCCCCATCTCTACCTCCCCCCCCCATCTGAGTGCCTTCCTTCCCTCCATTCTCTCCAATTTCTCTCTTACCACCCTCTGGTTGCTGTGGCTGCATCAATGATAAAGCAGGACAAATGTGTGTCATTCTCTAATACAGTTCCTTTGAACGACTGCACCTAGAGGCCATGCTGTCTCCCTTAGACTGATGTCATGGGAAAATGGGCTCTGCTTCTGAGGTCAGTCTACCCTTACTTGCTTTGTTCCTGTCTTTTCTCACCTTCCTAAGAAGAATTTAAGTTTTCTTGTTTCAGAATATGTTTGTATGAATTTATTTTTTCCCTTGAAAAAGGTAACTAGATGCCTGAATATTTTTGGATAAGTGGCTCAGCATCAGAGTCACGCCATTCTTAACTACGCACTGTGGATAACAACTTGATTGCAGTGGGAACCAAACACATGGCTGAAATTGGAAGAATGTAGTAAACCATGAAAATGCTAAAGAGGACCAGGAAATGAAAAATGACAACTGGGTGCCACCTCTGACTTGCTATAGGTTATATAAGTATTCACCATAAACAGTGGAAATTGAGAAATGTGGACAAAAAAAAAAACTATAGAAGGGAGGGGTCAAGGTTGAAGCAACAAGACAAGACGTGTGGAGGCGTCCGGAGTTCATCCATAGAGAGAGGCAGCTGTGGTCTCAAGGACTCAAGAAGCAAGGGAGAAAGACAGTGTCATTAGAACTCAGTGAGGGGCAGCTCAGAGGCAGGAACTCCGCAGCAGATGTTAGTGTTACCCCAGAAGCCTGATGCTCCAGGGAAGGGGCTTGGTATGGAAGTGGAGTAGGCCAGGAGAGGCCAAGTCCAGTTAGAAGACAGAGGGAAAGCCACCTAGGCTAGGTTGACAATGGGACCAGCCTGCGGTCCCAGTACACAGCAGAGAAGCATAGAGAACTCATCCAGAAAGGGGGTGGTTAGCAAATACAGAGCAATGAACCAGAACCATCCTATAAGAAAGCGCCAAATTTCAATAAACAGACTGCTACCATGAAAACCAAACAGAAAAGGAAACAACGATAATATGGGATAGTCGACCTTAAACCTACCTTTATGTCCAGAATTATCTTTTCTCCATAAAGAGGATGTCCCAGAAGCCAGCTTAGTGTCCAGCAGGTTCCAGCTAGAAGTTAGAGATGTGAGCAACTTTCTAACTTTTCTCATTTTTCTGTTGCTTATTTTTGCTTTATTCCTACTTTTTTTTTTTAAAGAAAAGAGAGCTTAGTTATTGAATAATTGTTAGCACATAGCATGTGTCTGATGCACTCCCTGGAGGCTTTCTTCTTTGCTTGGTAACAGTCAATCAGCACGCTTCCCTCTCGACAATATTAACATCCAAGATGGTGAGATAAACAAGCTCATTAAAAAGCAAGTTGCTACATGAAGTAAACACCTTAGAGTAATAAAGCCTGGCTTCCTCCATGGTGCGCCCAGGGAAATGGTATTAGCAACCTTGGCAGTGGTCTGAGTTAACAGGAAAAGCTCAGAAGGAGGCCAGTTTCTCCTGCTCCTGCAGAATTATTCAGGCAGCATCCTCCAGTTATAGCACCAAGGGGAAATACCAGGCCCATGTCCTCAGAGAGAAGTGTTTAGATGGCACACTTACAGGGAGATTCTTTCACTGATAGAGTGGGACTTTGCGCATTCCTTCAACCTTTATTGAGTCTAAGTGACGTGCACCATGCTGGGATCTGGGCACCCAAGGACAAACACGGTACCATCCTGACCACAAGAGGGCTCTTGTTCTGCTGCATGAGGCTTGCGTGAGCAAAGAGCTAGGGGGAATGAGTTAGTGTATAAGGAGTTTGAAGAAAGCAAGAAAAGTGGAATTAACTTAATTAGCGAAGGTTTATAAAATGAAGACAACCGTTCAGGGACTGTCTTCTCTTTATTGGTTTCAGGATCAGTTAATCCAGCACCAAACATGAAGTATTGCCAAGAGCTTTGCTGAACCTGAGATCTACACATACTGAACTTCGTTGGCATTTTTTTTAACCAGAGACCATGTGATATGACACAACTTGAGAGGTTGAATCTCCTCCCTGCCTCCAGCCAGCCCAGAATGGGTAGGGGACTTAAGAGTGTGCAGTATCCAGGCTCTTCAGGATGTGCTGGGCTGAATGCCTCACTGACATGGTCGGGGTCCCAGGCGGGCAGGCTACTGAGGACAATGGGTGTGTGTGGCCTTCACGTGGTTAAGATGAGATTTGTAGGGTTTCATTTGAACCGGTCTGATAGTCGAAAATATTTGGAGGTTCCAAGCCTGCTTTCCCTCTTTGGTCTTGGAGGAGAATCTAAATAGCTCTTCATCTATAAGAGGCAGAGAGTGTGAGCAATGTTAACCCTTACCAAAGATATATTACTAGCTTTGTAACTCTGGCTGCTTTTCAGCTCATTTAGTTTTCCAACATTCCTATAAAAGAAGGTGTTTTGTTTTCCATTCTTTTAAGTCTGTATCTGAGAGAAAGAAATTTGGGGTTCCAGTGAGCTTAAGGGGAGCTAAAACTAGTCACTAAAGACATAAGAGATGGGAAGGGCGGAGCTGAGATCTGGCTGACCTTCCCAGCCCACATCTCACAAACTCAGTTTGGGTCTGGGCAGTCTCCTGGCTCTCAGTTTGCTTCCCAGGTGGCTGCAGCTCCAGCCATGTCATTGGGTGTCCTTGGAGTACCATTTGGTTGGTGAGTCAGAATGCTTGGCAGGCCTGCACCCGTCTGTGTCTCCGTACTGGGGGGTGGGGCTTGTTGTAATGGACCCATCAAATCCTGGATTGGTGGGCTTTTGTCAAGGAAGGAACAGCCAGTCCCTAGGTCTCAATGTCACTTTACAAAGAAAGGGGTCATCCAATAGCCCCATTTTTCTCCAATATGTTTGCTATGCACATCATCTACTAAAGAAAGCTTTTGTGTTGGCTAATTTCTTCAGAAAATATTATTTTTTGCTTGTCCTTTTCTGAGCTGGTGTTGGTTTTGTTGATTTGGATTGAGGCTTGAGACTGGATCTTTCCCAGGAGGCTGTGGGAGGCGTTGTTGTGTCTCTTTTCTCTAGCCAGCATCACACCCCCAGCCCTGACCAGTTCCCCATGGGTATCTCATATGAATTGCCTGCGTGATTATGTTCCAACATCAACCAGAAAAGGCCACCAATACTCTGTGAGATCTCCGTGGGCTGTGGGTTCATGTATTTCAATCCTTTTCCCCGAAACCAGAGACTCTAGTTTGGAAGGTTGTGGAACCTGGGGGAGGCAGTCTCACCAGAGGAAGTCTGGCGTGGAGACAGACCTGAGCCTCCTCATTGAGCTCCATTTCCCATCAGCCCTCTGCTTCCTGGTTCAGACGCACCATGAGCAGTAGCCCCACGCTTCTGCTGCCATACCTGCCCTCTGTGGTAGACTGCATTCCTTCTTAGACTGGGAACCAAAGATGCCCTTCCTCGTTTACCTGCCAGGTGTTTGGTCACAACAAGAAGAAAATTAACTAATACATAGAGGAACCATGTACACCCCATCCCTCAACACAAAGGCTTTTTCTTGTTAAGGGTAGGAAGATGCTCAGCATAAACAGCCACTGATGGAAATTTCCTTGTACCTCTCATTTTCTTCTCCTCCTCATTATTATCTGTATTACAAAGTTCCCAATAAGTGGAGATTATATTGTTGGATTGTTATAAATCAGCAGATCTATATTCTTGGAGTAGGCTCCACTTGGTCACGCTAGATCTCTATTATAGATGACACTGGAGATGACTTTTGCTTTGTTGAGGATGTTTGACATGAGGTCCAGCAGTCACTGGTCTGCAGTTTCTTTCCATGCAATACTTAATGCGCTTTTGATGTCAGTACAATGCTAGGCCCAGAAAGTGAGTTGGGGGGGGGGGTTTGTGAAGAAGCTGTACGAAACTGATGTAATTTCTCCCCCTAAACACTTGGTAGAATTCACAAAGTAAGCCACATGAGCCCGGAGCTTTGTTTATTTGGGGTGGGAATTGAACTACTGATTAAATTTCTTTCATAAAGATCTAATTATTTAGACTATCTATTTCTGTTGAACAAGATTTGGTAGTTTGTATCCATCAAAGAATTGATTCATTTCACCTGAGGCTTCAGAATTATTAGTATGCAATTATCATAGACTTTTCTTTTATTCCTTGTACTACTAGTGGGATGTACAGTGGTATCCTGATATTGGCAATGTCGCTCTTGATGGTAGTAATCTGTGTTTTTCTTGGTCTGCGTGTCTAGAAGTTTGTCAATTTTATTGATCTTTTCAAAATTTCACTGATTCACTCTATTGTTTTTTCAAATCATTCAATTTCATTGATTTTTCCATTATCTTTATTATTGCCTTCTGCTTGCTTTGGGTTCAGTTTTTCGCCTTATTTTGTTTCCCTAAGCTGGAGGTTTGTATGAGATTCATAGTCCCACCCCCTGCTCACTCTTTTATTCTCTCTCTGTCTCTCTCTCCTCCTCTCTAGGTGCTGGGAACTGAACCTAGGACCTTTTCCATGCCAGGCAAGCACTCAGCTACTCAGCCCCTCCCCAGATGAAGGTTCTTTAAATATGAGCATCATTGTTTTATTTCCTTTGAAGCACTGCTGCCCTGTGCAGTGTATATTTTGATTGACTGTTTACTCTTACTGTCCTGTTGTTCAGCCACGCTGTCTAGTTCTGCAAGGGAGGAAACCCTCTAGTCAAAACCAAGGGACTAAAGGGGACAAATATCTAATGAGTCCCCCCAAGTTCTGCACTGGTTGTTTTGACTTTCCAACTCAATCTGAACATTAATGCCTACTTTTCAGAATCCTCTGACAATTGTTTGTGATGTGTTAGACAGTTTCTCACTATGGTTATTAGAAGGCGCTCTCCATTATGGTTAGAAACTGAAAGCCTGTTCTCTTTGAGAGTGTATTGGATGATTAGTAGAGTGTGTATTGATGGTTACTCATCTTACTGGGCAAGGATCTTTTGATGTTCCCATCGCCTCCACCTGGGAAGAGGAGCCAATAATAAAGACTTAGAACATGTGCTCTCTTCCTAAAGTAGAGTAACAGTCTCTTGCGCTTTCAAGGGGAATATCAATTTCCTGGTCCCTTTCAGAATAGAATGATTTCAAAATGAACAAGGTCTGTAGAGAGGGAGAAGTTCTCCCCAGTGAAAATAAAGGAGTGAGAGGAAAACCTGAGAGGACACTGTCTGGGGTGAGCACTATTCTCACGGGTGTGACCCCATGCACCATGGGCACTCTTCTCATTGGTGTGACCCTGTACACCATGGGTACTCTTCTCATTGGTATGACCCAATGTACCATGGGTACTTTTCTCATTGGTGTTACCCCATACACCATGGGCATTCTTCTTATTGGTGTGACCCTGTACACCACAGGACTCTTCTCATTGGTGTGACCCTGCACACCATGGACACTCTTCTCATTGGTGTGATCCTGTACACCATGAACACTCTTCTCATTGGTGTGACCCTATACATCATGGACACTCTTCTCATTGGTGTGACCCTATACATCATGGGCACTCTTATTATGGGTATGACCCCATACACCATATAAACAGCTAAAGAGAGGAGGGATTCATCTTGTCTCAAAGTTTCAGAGGGCTCAGTTCAAAGTTGTTTGACCTGTGCACTTGGAAAGAAACCCATGACAGTGAGAGCATGAGTCAGAAGCTGCTCTTCAGGTTTTGATGAATGAGAAGCAGAAAGACTACAGGACTACAGGAGGTGACCAAGGGCAAGGTATGTCTCCAAGAACATGATCTCATTAATTTATTTTCTCTTCAGTTACCCATTGATTACTTCAAAACTTGTCATCTAATGGCCTTTGGAAACATTATCACTCACACCTAGAAGTATATTGTACTATCACCATGGTATTTCTTAAGCCAGGCATGTTGACAATGAAGACTCCTCGCACTGTTCATCTGCAGATCTGGATCTAATTAGGATATTGACTCTTCATTTTTTAAAAAAAAACTTCTTCCCTTCTTCTTTCTCCTTAGCCCTAAAATCACTATTTGCTTATACATTGGTCTCAAATTTACTAGTTGATTATTGTAAATGGAGACTGCACTTTGTTTCCTGGCAATCCAGACCCAAATATTCACACAGAAACTATATTAATTACAACACTGTTTGATCAATAGCTTAGGTATATTCCTAGCTAGCTCTTACATCTTAAATCAACCCGTATTTATTTATATATCACCACGAGGCTGTGGCCTACCAGGAAGGTTCCAGCATCTTTCTCCTTTGGTAGTTACATGGAGTGTCCCTGACTCTGCCTTCTTTCTCCCTGCATTCAGTTTAGTTTTCCCCACCTACCTCTACTCTACCCTGCCATAGGTCAAAGTGGTTTCTTCATTAACATATAAACATATTCACAGCATACAGAGGGGAATCCCACATCAGATTATCTCTATAAATAGAAGTATTTGTAAACCCTTACCTCATGCACACATATACAAATTGTATAATTTATACAATCCTTTGTATGTTATTTACTTGGCACATTACATAATTATCTAGTTAAGTAATGTATTCAAATAAATATGAACAATGCTTAGTTTTTTTCACATAAAATATAAATGTTAAAGCAAATTCTGAGTTTGTCTTGTCACATGACTTGACGTGTCTTGAACACTTAGGGTTGCATTTCTGTTCTTTTAGTAGCATTTACTCAATCATCACATTTGGAACCACATGGTTATTAATTAGCATTGTCTGTTAAGAACTTGGTAGGCACCAGTGTCTGCATCACAGGAACTAGCACAGCAAGAGATGAGATGCTTTTGATGAAATTCCTGGTACCCATATGGTAACACTAATACATAGGTGAGCTTGGACTTCAACCTCTAATCGTTTGACTCTTTTACCTCTATTCTCCTGGATTACAATTTCCTTAGCTTATTGGGGTCCCATGAATAGAGAGAAGCAGGGCATGCTGGAAGATGGGAGATAAAGGGTTGAATTAAGCCTGGTGGCAGCCATCACAGAAAGTGGAAGCTCCATCTCTCATTCAAAGTTACGAATTTCAACCCAAAAAGGAACTCCTCTCCTCTCTTCCTCTCTCTGAAGTCAGCTTCTCCATCCTCCTTCCCAATGCAGCAGCAGAAGGACCAATGAGTGCTGTCATCACATATTGCCCCCTTTCTCTCCTCTTTCCTCCTGCCATTACCCCTCAGCTCCCACCAGCCTCCTAAGCTGTTCCTTGCAGCCCGCTAATGAAATTGCTGCTTCTTTTGTAATTGTATTTTAGCATGGTTCATGCTTTGATACCAACCTTAAATCAAACTCTTTGCAGAAAGGCTATCACGGGATGACAAGCTCCTTTCTGCATGTCTCATTACTGAAACATTTATTCAGGACATTCTGAATGATATGAATGGTTGCCTCTGAGTGTCGCGATGACTTAATACACTACAACTGAAGGATTTTCATTTCCTCCCCTGGTCTGCTCACCCGTCCCTTCCGGAGTTTCTTTCTTATTGTGGAGACACTATCAGAAAGGGGTGCTGGGCCCCTCTTGGACCTGTAGCCTGGAGACAGCTTATTGTGAGCCTGGGACCTAGTTCTGTGCATTTTCCCCCAATTCTGGGTAGCTTGTTTTCTCATCACAGTATATGATCTCTCTCAAAGAGTTATGGGTAAATATAAAACTAAAAGGACAGCTCTTAAGCAGAAAGGGAATTGAAAATTAAAATCTTCTTGATTTCTCTGTCAGGCGACCTGTATCTAGGGTACTTTAGGATTTCTTGTTCAGCAGTTGAGAATTATGCCAAATGTCTCATGGACCCTAGACATGAGAACAACCACAAACAGGTATAAGTCTACCTATAAGAAAAGCAGAATTCTGGACAGAGACTCACCTAAGGCTTTCTGCGAAGAGAAAATATCCCTTGAAAGATGCACATAACAAGACGATGTCCATAGCAAGATGCTAGAGATGATTTTCCTTTGGTTCCAGAATTGGCAAGTCAGACTTAAAGATGACAACATGGGGAATTATTTCTGTACATTCTAAAAAGAATCAAAACCAATTAGAACCAGACACCTATTAAGGCTTAATTAGAAGCAAACTGTCCTTGATGAAATGTTCCACCGTTCCCGAACAGCTTGAACTTCATTCCGTGTGAACATCAAACAAGCGCTTCCTAATCACTTGTTCCACTCATTGAATCCCCACCTCCTTCTCTTTGTTGACATTTCAGACAAACCCCATAGCATGTCATTCATCTTAGTCCTTGAGACACGCAGACCTGTTACTGAAGATATCTAGCTAATACCCTCTCTTGCTTCTTCACAGCTCAGGGCCACTCAGCGCTTCTGGTATGCTGGCGGAGCCCCATTTTGGCTGCTTCTGCTCTGACTCACACTGGCTGTTCCTAAAGTCTTCTGTATGTCAGCCTCTGTACATAAAAATTTGAGGATGCAGGCTTCGAGGAGGGATGGAGGAGGTGCTGCCCATTTTTTGCCTTTCCACCATAAGATACTACATCTAATTTGATCATTTCTAAACACTCCAACTGTCTAGCTCCTAGAGCAGCTTCCTCTGTAGCTCAACCCTCTTAGTCAGGGTAGCAGTGAGATGTCTTGCACTACAATCCTTCTGAAACATCTGCTTAGCCTGCAGAAAAATTCACATGTATCCCATGACTCCAACATACATGAATCACTATAGGCAGCCCATCACATAAATGGTCGCAAGGATAGAAACCACATAATTATAATTGTCTTAATGGATGTAGAAAGACTTTTGACAAAATCAAATATAATACTGGCGATTCAGTTTCCTCTAAGGGCGTGGCCTCTGGAAGGTTGGCCATGATCCAGTGGATGACCCCATCAGTATATGGCCATAACAAACTGGATTTGGTAAGTTATTAAAGAAGAAGACACAAAGCTAGAAATAGGGGAAGGAGCCTGAATCTGGGAGGAGTTAGGGGAAGGAGTAGGGAGTGGATAAGATAAAAATACATTATATAAAAATTTTAAAGAATGTGTAAAAAAAATTACTTTTAAAAGTCCCAGAGAGACTAAGAATGGAGGAGATATATCTTAATTCAATAAAGGTTATATGTGACAAGGCTACATGGACCACATGCCAAATTCAGAAAAACTCAAAACATATCCACTAAAGTCAGGAACAAGATAAGAATGCTCACTCTCCCTGTGCCTGTTCTTGTAGTGCCTGGAATTTAGCTAGAACAACAAGATGAGGGAATAAAAGGGATACCAAGAAGTTAAAGCATACTTACTTTCATATGACATGATTCTACACACAAGAGACCCCTAAGACTACTGCAGAAAACCTTTGTGGTTGATAAACACCTCCAGCAAAGTAGCAGGTTACAGAATTAATGTACAAAAATCAATAGCATCTTAAAACACCAATGCCAAATTTCTTAGTATTAAGAAAGAAAACAGGGAAGCAGTCCCATTCATAATAAAGATACCTTTGAATAGACATAATGAAGGAAGTTAAATATCTTTACAATGAAAAAAATGCACTGAAGAAAGAGATTAAAGAAGACTTTAGAATCTAGAAAGGCCTTAATGTTCGTGGAGTAGCAGGATTAGTAGTGTGAAAATGGCCATCCTCCCAAAGCAATCTACAAATTCAGTGCAGTCCCAACCAAAATGAGAATTCGATTCTTCACAGAAATAGAAAAAAAAATGAAAAGTTCATATGGAAGCACAAAAGGCCTTGGATAGCCAAGTCAATCCTGCACACTGTGAACGCCGCTGCAGTAGTACAATACCTGATTTATTGTCACATTGTAGAGACATAGTTATAAGAAAAAGATCACTGTGCAGTCACAGAAATAGAGACATAGGTTAAGGGGATAGATTAGAGACCTCAAGGGTAAGATCATTTAAATCATAACCACCTAACTTTTGATAAAGAAGCCAAAGCTACTCATTAGAAAGAAGACAGCCTTTCTGATAAATGGTGTTGGGGAAATTGAATATGTGCACAAGGAAGGGTGAAACCTGATTCGTAGCTCTACTCTGCACAGAAATCAACTCCAAAGACCTCGATGTTAGACCCAAGGCCCCCAAACTGATATCAGATAAAAGAAAGTGTACTCTTAACCGTGTAGACACGGGCTAGGACTTTCTGAACAAGATGCCAGCCACTCGGGAAATAAGGACAAAGGTTACATGAGAGCTTGTGAGATTGGAAAAGATTGTGAACCACAAAAGAAGCTGTCACTCAAGTGAAGAAACAGCCTATAGAATGGGAGAGCATCTTTGCCAGCTGTGCTTCTAACAGAGGGTTAGGGTTTGGAATATATAAAGTACTTTAAAAACCGAAGGTCAAGAAAACAAGCAACTTCACTAGTAATGGACTATGGAACTGAACAGAGAGTTCTTAAAAAAAACAAATGCCTAAAAATACTTTTTAAAGTGTTAAAAATATATAGCCATCAGGGAAATGCAAATTAAAATTACTTTGTTTTTTTTAAAATCTTACTTAAGTAAGAACAATTATTACCAAAAAAGGTGACTCCGAATGCTGGCAAGTATGTGTGGGAAAGGGGACCTCATGTTCATTGTTGGTGGGAGTATCAACTGGTACAGCCATTGTGGAAATCAATGGGGAAGTTCCTCAAACAGCAAAAAATAGAACTGCCATATAATCCCACTATACAGTTACTGAGCATGAGCCCAGAAGACCCTATACACTACAAAACATGTACCTGCACTTCTGTGTTCGTGTGACTTTATTTGCAATAGCAAAGAAATAGAACCAGCCTAAGAACCCTTCAGTGGATGAATGGATAATGGAAAAGGTGGTACATATACACAATGGAATTTTACTCAGTGGTAAAGAAGGATGAAATTGTGAAATTTGCAGGAAAATGGATGGATTTGGAAAATATTGTACTGAGTGAGGTAACTCAGACACAGACAAATGCTACATGTTCCCCTTTATATGTGTACTTGTAATATGAAGTTTTAGAATAGTGTATTTAATTGTGAGCAGTAGTAAAAGCCAGAATAGAACAAGGCCAGTAGAGGACAAGGATGGAGGGGGAATTGGGGATAGTAGAGTACACTGGACATGAAACTGGAGGGTAAACACTAGGGCCAGAAAGAACTAAGCAAAAAGGCAGATCAGAGAACATGGAAAACAACAGAGGAGAGAAAGGTAGCCAACATTGGGGGATATATCAAAAGGTATAAAATCAGAACATATAAACATACTATTGTCATTCCTTTTGCTTACCCACCAGAACCTGATGGTAAACTGTACTGATGAAGACAAAGTGCAGTTTGGCTATGCGGCACAGAGAAATGAAATTGTAGGTAAACTTGTTCCTTCCCACTGGTTAACTATGGGGAATAAAAATCATTATCAGTCTTACCTAGCTGTGAATCCTGAGAACTGCCTCAATGACCTACCAGGCATGACGTGCATTCTAGTGTTACAAGGGTAACATTGGTATGGGAGTGACCAACTACTTTGAGGCCTCTTCCACAAGAAAGGACTCATGGTCCTGTAAATCTGATCAAGAGCTCATAACTAGAAGGTTCATAGGTTCCAGTGGGGGGAACCTACCACTGTGATAAACGGTGATGCTGCCTTTTGAACATTTATATTTACACCCGTAGGTTAGTGCCATTCCCTGTCTTTACCGTTGATGCATCTTACTATTTTGGTCTCCATTAATGCAGAAAGCTATAGCTGGCCAAAGTGCAGAAAATAAGCAAGGGTGAAATGCTCTGACTTAAACGGAGCAGCTGTAGCTGTTCAAAGCTCGGGGAACATGATGGAAAAGGAAGTAGAAAGAAGCCGGGAGATACGCAGGGACAAAGAAAGGAATCATGTTCTGGAAAGGCACAGTCAGGGTACTCACACTCTCACTGCAGCTGTAGCTCCCTGACGAGACCCACCCAAGACTGGACCCATCAGCATTTCTTCTTGGATGGGGGAGGGGTTATGGGAGCATCACCCCTTCCTGAGGGACTAATGGAAGTTAACAGTTGTTTGGAGAGGAGAGTCTTATTTTTATTTTCGTCAGTGGGAAAGCTATTGATGTGTTGCCCTTGCTCCACTGATGGATGCCCTTGCCATCCAAACTCATGCTAGAAACTCGAGCTAAATGAATGTCTCTCTCTCTCTCTCTCTCTCTCTCTCTCTGTCTCTCCGTCTCTCTCTCTGTCTCTCCGTCTCTGTCTCTGTCTCTGTCTCTCTGTCTCTGTCTCTGTCTCTCTGTCTCTGTCTCTCTTTCTTTCTCTCTGTCTCTCTCTCTCTCTGTCTCTCTCTCCCTCTCTCTGTCTCTCTGTCTCTCTCTGTCTCTGTCTCTCTCTGTCTCTGTCTCTGTCTCTCTCTGTCTCTGTCTCTGTCTCTCTCTGTCTCTGTCTCTCTGTCTCTCTCTGTCTCTGTCTCTGTCTCTGTCTCTCTCTCTCTCTCTCTCTCTCTCTCTCTCATACACACACACACACACACCATGAAAGTAGAGGGATTTCCTGAGAAGAAGAGTTCAGTGGGAAGGGGTGAGAGATGAGGTTGGGGGTTGCGGTGAGATGACAAATACATTCTATAAATCTGTGAGACCCTGGACAGTTGTTAAAACTTATGCATGGTGTTGACACTAAGAGTGGGTGCACAGGATGTGCCACCTCCACCTCACCCTATCTTTATGTCACATTTCTTCCTTCTAGATCGTCTCAGAGGCAAAACAAATCTCCCTCTGGTGATATCCAACCTAAGGATGAGGAAACTTCAATCCCCATTGGTACCCACGGTTCAACTATTGGTTTCTCAGTTTGGGAGGTAGCCTACAAGCTGATGTCAATGATTCCCACAATCTCTCTCTCCAGTCCTCCAGACTTTAAACTGGCTAAATATAGGTACCCAGCGGTTGGTATTTGCGAGACAGGGTTGGCTCTATTATATAATTAACCTAGGTGTCTGCCATAACTGGAGGCCATGTTTACAACCTACCCATTCTGTCTTCAGTCTTGAGATCTGGCTACCAGTTCTTTGGGCAGTATAAAAGGTCCCGGTTACAACTGAGTTGCTATCCTCAGCTCTGTGTTAAAACTGGCACCGTAAGGAGGAAGATGAGGTGCAATGGGGGCAGAGGGACTCCAGTTCTGACCTTTCCTAGGATGGCTGACTGTCATTTCTCAGAATCCTGGAGTGTTTTCAGGAAGCAGTTTCATTTGATCCCTGGCCACCAGTTCCGACCACAGGAGTTGGGGGTGGAGCTTGTGGATGCAGTGTCTTGAGGGAGACTTGGCCATCCAGCAGCACGTATGGCCAGTAGGACTTCTTTTCTAAGCATCTCTGGAAAGGCCTTGCGACTCAGGCAGCCTGAGAAGCCTGACCTTGCTGCTGAACAACATCATGCAGCTTTGCTTTGCCAGCCCTCACCTGGGTTCAGAGCCACAGCAGGACGCCTGGGAGAAATGCTATGCCCAGGCATTTGGAGAAAGCTGCTCCTTTTTATTTCCGATTCTGTTTGTACCTTCTGAGGGCAGCAGCCTCGAGGTACTGTCCACCGTCTCTTTCTTTGAGAAAAATGTGGAATAAAAATTGGGACTGTCACTCTAAAGGTGACTAATAACATGCATATATATTATAGGCATATGTAATTATATATAATTTATTCAGTGTTCAGTGTTAGCCTTGTTAAAATTGCTTTACATATGTAAATGTACTCACTTCTGAGCAACCACTTCAGGGGATACAGCCTGTTTTCCTCCTATTCTATAGACAAGGAAATGGAGACCCTTGGTCAGCTTTTCGTGGCAGACAAGGAGAGGATCTAGGGTGGGATGGAAGCCGTCTGGTCCCACATCACCCACAGTTATCACACTTTGTCATTGTCTTATCCTCCTGTCTCAGAAGCAAGTGGCTTTTTTCTAGAGCTAAGGTGTCCACACAGAGTCTATTCAGACCAGACATCTTAAGAAAAGCCTGTGTATAGACTGGAGCCTAAGGATAAATAGAAAGAAGTCTCAGGCCAGGCGGTGGTGGCGCACGCCTTTAATCCCAGCACTCAGGAGGCAGAGGCAGGTGGATCTTTGTGAGTTCGAGGCCAGCATGGTCTACAAGAGCTAGTTCTAGGACAGGCTCCAAAGCTACAGAAAAACCCTGTCTCAAAAAAAAAAAAAAAAAAAAGCAAAAAAAAAAAAATAGAAAGAAGTCTCCCTTACTTTGTAATCATAAGGTTCATTATAGCAGAATGTTCCCTTGCAAGTACCCTGAAAATATGATTTAATTTACCATAATCTAATGTGCCAGTAGCTTTTTTAGAAAGCGTCTTAATATCAATTACTTTCCCTGTTGCTGTTGCAAAATATAAGATAGAGTTAATAAAGGGAGGGTTTATTTTGGATCACAGTTTGCAAAGACAGTTCATTATGGTGGCAGCAGGGTCATGGCAGAAAAACTTGGGGCTGCTGGTCACATTGTGCCCACAGTCAGGAAGCAGAGAGATGGCTGCTGTGCTTTTTACCCAGCTTTCTTCTTTTCATGCAGCCTAGGACCTCAGCCCGCTTAGTCATGCGACCCATGTTTAGGGTCGGTCTCCACAACTCTAGCAGTTCAGTCTACAAACTGCCCCATAGAGGTGCCCAGAGGTTTGCCACCAAGGTTATTCCTGTCACGTTGTTAATAGTAACTATCATAGCTATCTTAGGGAGGGGTTCTCTGTCTCCACAAAATGAGGAAACTTTGAAGTGAGGTCTGAAAACCTCACTGAAAAAGTTGCTGTAGGAACCAGAAAGGGGAATCAGATTAAAAATAACCCGAACCTCATTAGTAGTGAACATATTTGAGAATTTTCCAATACTAAAGGAAGACAGAGGGAAAATTTAAATACACTGGGGGATTTGTTGTTGTGGTTTGGTTTCTGTTTGTTTGTTTGTTTTCACCAAAACAATCCCAGTGTCTGATGTTGTCTGGTTCTTGTAAAACCCAGTCGCTGTTCTAATAGCCGTGTCAGCAGGGCTGGCATTTTGTGAAGTTAATTAGTGAATGCAGGGCCAGGTCACCCAACCTCACCTTCCAGATTTCCTTCAGTTCTTTCACCGCGGTTTAGGAACAGGACATAGAGACACCAAGCGATAGGAAATCCAAGAAGCACGTTTGTCAGTTGTGGGTTTAGAACTCTGGCCCACAGGACCCATTGTTGAGAGGTCAAAACCCCATAATAAGATCAAAACTAGGGAGAAATGAGCATGCAAATACATTGGAAAAATAAAACAATCTAGAGTTGCAGTGAAGGGTGGGGCCAGATTCAAGAGAGCACTGGGACACTTTTTAGTCAGCGGTGTTAAACGTCACTGTTGCTTAACATAGAGGCCCAGGGAGCAGAGCTTTTTTTCTGAGAAGAGAAATGACAAGGGATCTCCCCATGCAACCCTGGCCCGTGATACAGGCAGAGTCATGCATATCTGCACGCTGGATTCTGGGTTTTGAGCCCAGTCCTGCCACTTACTAGCTTTACAATCCTTAACTTTCCTAACTCCTCCTAGGCTATTGATAATCTGTGACTAGCCCGTTAGAAGTGCTGGGAGAATTTAATATGTTTACAGCTGCATGTATAATTCCAAGACACTGTACAAACAGGTAGCTGTTAGTATAGTCATTAAAATAAAATCACAGAGGCCTTGCCTTTGAAAACTTCTAGCACCAGCATGGATCTTTTTCTGCTCCATGTTTTGGAATCATCCCTTTGATAGCAAAAGTGCTGATGGCCCTCTTCCAGTCCAGCTTTAAGACGCGAGACTCCTTGATGGTGCTTCTCTTGAGGCGTCAAGGTGAAGACAAATTCTTCCTGGCTAGACTCCCGTTGCTCAGGACTTTGGCACCCTCTAGTGCATGATGTCTGTTGCTGCTTCCCAGTCCCCACCCTACCGGGCACAGCTTCCTGAAAACTCTACAGCTCTGGTTACAGTGAGTCTCTTAACAACAATTGCCAGGGCTCGGCGGGTATTGGCCATCCCTGACTTGGCCAGCAGTAGTAATGGCAGGCAAGCACTGTTGAGGCCTTTCTGCAGCTGGAAACGTGAAGAGGAAACACTGTGGTCATATTCCAGCATGTGACAGGAATGACAACGGTCAGGAAGATGGCTGTAAGGGAAAAAGTCCAGAAAGAGTTCAGATGAAGAGATGCATGCGCTTAACACGGGAGACATGAGTGAAGGGCGCTGTGGGTCCTGGGCCTATGTCTTTAAAGGTTAGCTGCTACACCGTACCGTCAGTTCTAAGATGCAGAATGTTTATTCACGTTTTCCATCTTTCTGGACTTGAATCCTTCTTACATATAACATTATGTTTTGTGATTTGATCTCTGCTGATTTTAAGTTTCTTTAGTGTTATGCAATAATATTTAAATTCACTTTATAATCACTGACATATTGATGGTTATAATGAGGAAGTCTGGTAGTATAAATTAATTTTTTTGTCCAAATCCTTTAGGCCAACCAATTTGTTCCCAAATACTGTGCAGAGCTTTATTTTCTGAGTAAAAGCCAGGAGCGACAGCAGGCACCTGTAGCTTCAGTGCCGGGGAGTTGAGGAAGACAGAGACAGGTGTATTCCTGGAGCTCACTGACCGGCTAGCCTATCCAACCAGTAAGCTCCTTGTTCAATGAGAGAGTCTGTCTTAAAAAAAAATGAAGTGAAAAGGGGAATGGGAGGTGACTCGGTGGGTAAAGGCACTTGCCATTTGCCACCAAGACTGGTGATCTGAGTTTCATCCCTAGAAATCACATGGTAGGAGAGAATTGAGACTCTTGCAAGCTGTCCTCTGACCTCTGTGGTGGTTTGAGTAGGTACAGATCCCATGGACTTGTGTGCTTGAATGCTTGGCCCATAAGGAGAGGCACTATTAGGAGGTGTGGCCTTGTTGGAGGAGGGTAGCTTTGTTGGAAGAAGTGTGTCACCATGGAGGCTGGCTTTGAGGCCTCACAAATATGCTTAAGCTATGCCCAGTGAGACAGTTCACTTTCTGTGACCTGTGGATTAAGATGTAGAACTCTCAGCAGCGTCTCCAGCACCATGTCTGCTTGCATGCTGCCTTGCTTCCCTCTGTGATGATAGTGAACTAAACCTCTAAAACTGTAAGCCAGCCCCAATTAAATGCTTTCTTTTATAACAGTTTCTGTGGTCATGGTGTCTCTTCACAGCAATAGAAACCCTAACTAAGACAGATAAACAAACAAATGAAATAACTGGAGAAAGAGAGAGGAAGACACTTGATTTTTTTATTTATTTATTTTTTTTTTTTGTCTTCCACACAGGCACACTTAGGCACACATAGACAAAAGCAACTGCCACACTTGGTTGCCCACACACACACAACACACTCACATTTTACAAAATGATAAATGAATGATTGCAAGTTAACAAGGAATCAAAGAGTCAACTCAATAGTCACTTGCATAGAAAACAAGCAAACACCTGACAAGACCGTAGCCTCAGGAACGGCTGAGATGGAAGACACCAGGGAGGGCTGCAGAGTGACTTCAGCTCGCTCTGCTGTAAAGCTGGATGGTAAAGCTCCACATAGGTTTTGTGCCTCCCCAAAGACCCAGTAGTGTTTCTTCATTAAACATATAGGAGAAATACATGTTTCTTTTTTCAGTATCTTTTTTTCATTTTATTTTTTTTAAAAAGAAAGCAAACTATCTTACTTCATTTTACATACCAATCCTAGTTCCCACTCCCTACCCTCCTTCCATCTCCTTTAGTATCTCCACCTCCCACCCCACCCCCATCTGCTCCTCAGAGAGGGTAAGGCACACTGCTTTGGGGAAGGTCCAAGGCCTTCCCTTCTATATCTAGGTTGAGCAAGATATTCATCCAAAGAGAATGGGTTCCCAAAAAGCCAGTACGAGCAGTAGGGATAAATCCTGGTGCCACTGCCAGTGGCCCCGCAGTCTGCTCCAGTCATGCAGCTGTCACTGCATTTTCCATCAGCAATGGATGAGAGTTCCCCTTACTCCACATCCTCTCCAGCATAAGCTATTATTGGTGTTCTTGATATTAGCCACTCTGACAGATAGATGTAAGATGGTCTCTCAAAGTTGTTTTGATTTGCATTTCTCTGATGGCTAAGGATGTTAAACATTTCCTTAAGTGTCTTTTGACCATTTGAGATTCTTCTGTTGAGAATTCTCTGTTTAGTTCTGGACCCCATTTTTTAATTGGACTATTTGGAATTTTGATGTCTAATTTCTTGAGTTCTTTATATATTTTGGAGATCAGTCTTCTGTCTGATGTGGGGTTGGTGAAGATCTTTTCCCATCCAGCAGGCTGCTTTTTTCTCTTACTGACTCTGTCCTTTGCTTTACAGAAACTTCTCAGTTTCAGGAGGTCCCATTTATTTATTGTTGCTTTCAATGTCTGTGCAACTGTTTTTATATTTAGGAAGTGGTCTTTTGTACCCGTGTATTGAAGGCTACTTCTCACTTTCTCTCTATCAGGTCAATGTGGTCAGAATTATATTGAGGTCTTCATTCCATTTGGACTTGAATTTTGTGCATGAGGATATGTATGGATCTATTTGCATTCTTCTACAGGTTGACATCCAGTTATGCCAGCACCATTTGTTGAAGATGCTTTCCTTTTTCCATTGTATAATTTTAGTTTCTTTGTCAAAAGTCAGGTGTTCATAGGTGTGTGGATTCAATTAGTTTCTATTGGTCAACCTGTCTGTTTTTATGCCAAATATCAAGCTGTTTTCATTACTGTAGCTCTATAATAGAGCTTGATGTCAGGGATGGTGATGCTCTGGAAGTTCCTTTATTATACAGGATTGTTTTGGCTATGCTGTTTTTTTTTTCTTTTCCATATGAAGTTGAGTATTGTTCTTTTGAAGTCTGTGAAGAATTGTGTTGGGATTTTGATGGGGATTGCATTGAACCTGTAGATTGTTTATTGTAGCATTGTAATTTTTATTATGTTGATCCTACCTACCCAAGAGCATGGGAGATCTTTCCAATCAGAAATACATGTTTCTACAAAAAAATGTTTATGAATAGTCACAGAAGCACCATGTAGTAAGAGACAAAAAAATGACAATTTGCTAATGCCCACCATTATTTAAATGAGCATTTGCACTTTTACACTGATACCACAAATGCAGCAGTGAAGTAAATAAGCAACAACAGCATGAAACCAAGAAGATCATTAGTTTGACAATAAAAAAAGTCAGACACAGAGATCAATTTACAGGAAGCACATTATCTATCGAAATTAATCCATGCCGCTATAACTGAGAAGTTCACAACACTGAAGCAAAGTATTTGCATCTGGGTGCTGGTCATGTTCTATTTTTTTAATCTAGATATGGGTTGCATAGATATTATCACCCTTCTAAAATATATTGATTGCTAAGTACATCACTCAGTTAAGTACATCACTCAGTTGTCAGAGCGCTTGCCTGGCGTAGGTGAGGCCCTGGGCTCAGTCACCAGTGTGAGAGACCTGGGGGTGGAGTTAGAATTTGGGAAGCTCACTGGTCACAGAAACAAGATAGAGGTTGAATTCCATTATTCTTCATCATATGAAGAGACATAAGATGTGGGTGAATGTGTACATGTGTGTCTAAGTATATTTGTGGGTGGGGAGGGATCAAACAAAGGGAAAGAGATAGCTGGAGAGAGATACTTAGGCTTGTCTCTGAGCCTGGATTTTGCTCTTCGTTCTTTAGGCCCCCTTGGGTTTCTCAGGACCCTGGAGCACCACATAAAGGGCTTACTTGTTGTCATCGACATATGCAAATAGGAGGAAGCTTTCCCCCAGCATCCTAAATGTGTTAATAACTCTGGCTTGTGCACACAGTTTATTTTTATCAGCATCCAAAGCTTGGTACTCTAGATGTTGGTGACAGCGTGCTGACAGCTGAGTTTTTTCCAGCCTTGGTTATGAGTGGGGGAGGGGGAACCCAGAGACTATATCCCTTGGAGATGGCTGCTGCTGGAGAAGTCTCTCTCTCTCCTGACTTTTGTTGTCTCCTCTTTTTCAGAAGCTCAGCTCAGATGCCCATAGTTATTTACTGATTGCTATTCTCCATCTATGAGCGCTTTTTTCCCCTATCTCTGATTTTTACATTTTATAAAATGTTGTATACAGGACAGTAGTGATCTAAAGCCGCAAAGCTGGGGTTCAGTTTTGGAGAGCAGGACCTCTGGGCTTTCCCGCAGAAGCTTACATCCTCCAGAGTCACAGATCACATGTTCTCCCAACTGGCCTGGACATCTCCGCACCTCTGTTTACATTGTCATCATGGACTGGTCCAGAGGTGTTGTGTCACGAATTTATTTCTATAAAATGTGTTTTAGATGTTTCTTCTAGTTCATTTTTAAGGATCCAAGTTCAAGGCCAGGACAATAGATGATGTCTGTCTTCTGGGTCCCAGGTTCTTTGCAGCTATTGCCATGTGGATTTCAGAACAAAGTAAGCGATTGGCAGCTCCATGTTCTTGGAGTTTTATAGGAGCAGCTATCTATTTCCTTGGTTACTTTTAAGATGATTAGTATAGTAGAGCACATTCCTATTAAAGAGCCCATGATCATACTACTATAAATAATAACTACTAAACACTTCTTTCTCTATGAAGCCTCACAGTTAAATGCATGCGACTTGGGAAAGATATCACATAGGCCACGTTGTATGATCCCCAGTCCTTCCTAAGAGCTCTTACTATTCGCTGTAGTTCATTCTCCTTGTCAGCTAGCCTGCATGCACACCTCTGGGTTGATCTCTGACTGTGTTTTCTGAGATGTTAGACTAAGGCTAGGAGAGCCATCTTGAATGTGGGTGACAGTAGCCTGCGGGTTGGGTCTCCAGATGCATGAAAAGGAAAAAAGAGAGCGCCACCATTCTCTCCTCCTTTTCCCCTTCTGCCCAGATGTGAGGAACCCTAACCACACCCCTGGAACCATGGACTCTGCCAGACCTTCCCCACCAGACCTTCACTGCCCTTCTTTTTTTTTTTTTTTTTTTTAGTCTGTTGCCATTATTTACTGTAAATGGAAATAATTTTTAAAGGAGAGAACAATATATCTTCCCCACATTTCTTTTCTTTTTTTCCAGTTTATTTATTTTTTATTAAAAATTGCCATCTCCTCCCCTCCTCCTCCCTCTTCCCTCCCCTCCCCTCCACCCACACCCCCACTCCCTCTCTCTTGAGGCCAAACAGCCATCAGGGTTCTCTATACTATGTTGAGTCCAAGGTCCTCCCAACTCCCCCCAGGTTCAGGAAGGTGAGCAACCAAACTGACAAGGCTCACACACCATAGAACCTTCACCTGGCATTGGATGGAGAAAATGACAGAGCCCCACATAGGAGCACCGGACTGAGCTCCCAAGGTCCCGATGAGGAGCAAAAGGAGGGAGATCATGAGCAAGGAAGTCAGGACCGTGAGGAGTGCGTTTACCCATTGAGACGGTGGGACAGATCTAACGGGAGACCACCAAGTCCAGTTGGAATGGAACTGATGGAACAGGGGACCAAACCGGGCTCTCTGAATGTGGCTGACGGTGGAGGAGGACTGAGAAACCAAGGACAACGGCAATGAATGCGAACTCTACAGCATGGACGGGCTCACTGTGAGCCTTAACCTTCACCTGGCGATGGACGGAGATAGAGACAGAGCCCCACATTGGAGCACCGGACTGAACTCCCAAAGTTCTGATGAGGAGCGGATGGAGAGAGATCATGAGAAAGAAAGTCAGAACCATGAGGGATGCGTTCACCCACTGAGACGGCAGGACAGAACTAATGGGAGACCACCAAGTCCACTTGGAATGGGACTGATGGAACATGCGACCAAATCGGACTCTCTGAGGGTGGCTGATGGTGGAGGCTGACCGAGGAGTCAAGGACAATGGCGATGGGCTTGGTCTCTACGACATGGACGGGCTCTGTGTGAGCCTTCACTGCCCTTCTTAACTGAGTCAGGATAAAGCCCTCCCTGCTTCTTTGCATTTGTCAGATGTTTTGTATCAGTGACGGAAAAGCAACCCCTGAACCCGCCTCTCAGCCTGAGCTCCAGGCTCATCGTGGATTTCTATAGCAGCACATTGTGCCTCTTGAGTTCTGACTGCATGCCCGAGAGATACGGGAATTTTCAATGGAGTCAGTTCAGTACTGCACATGTACTTAGTCTGCCAATCCCGTGTGTTTTGAGACACATTCTGTAAACAGAATCCTTTACCATTAACTTGGACCAACTCTAAAAGGAGACAAGTAGGGCAAACACTGGCTTAGGCAACAGGGTCTGTGATTTGGGGTCAGTCACTTTGTGCAATTGGGCTTCAACAACCCTTGTTAAAAATGGAAAATTCTGTATGCTTTACCTGTTCTATCTTGGGATCACATTAGGCATGTAGTCTTCCCGCCAAGTTCCAGCTCCACCATGGGCACTTCTGTCCTATCTCTTCTTAGGAAAAGAGGTACTAGAGTTAAGAGAAAGGAGAGCAATAGGAAATTCTAACGCAAGTTTTCCATTTCTAATTAGACCCATTCATCATTAAAGCTAGCAGTTTAATTCTAAACATCATAAACCCAGAGGAAATGAAAAGAGGAACATTTTTTCTTGATTTTTAGTTTCGCTTCAAGAGCAGAGATTTGATTACCTCATACTAATGGGGACCCAGGAACCCACAGTCTCAGAGTCACATGCTTTGTTTGTCAGTCCAAACTCCATTGACACAAAACTCCTGGTCTCCATGCTCAGAGAGGCTCAAGATGAAGCTGATGTGATGTGAACAGTAAACGATAGTATTAGGGACTTTCAGGGTCATGAATTTCCTGTCTCAGGATGCTGAGGGCTGTTGTGATGTAACTTTTATTTTAATGGCCCCAGAAATGCATGGAGCAGTAGTGCAGCAAATTAACATCATCTTCCTGTCTGCCTCAAACTGTAAGAGGCAATTCGATTTGCTGTTTATAATTATTTTGTAAACCAGTTTGCAGAAGTGTAGCAATTATTGAGTGTATAGATAATGATGTGGGAGAGTCTTCTGTTTGAGTTGATTTCATTGGCTAATAAAGAAACTGCCTGGCCCATTTGATAGACCGCCCCTTAGATGGGTGGAGTAGACAGAACAGGAAGAGGAAGTGAGGTAGAAGGATCAGTAAGATGCCACACCTCTCCTAAGTTAGCCAGACTGCTGTGCCCCTGCTCAAGGAGACAGATGTGATGGAGCAAGCCACCAGGTCAGACATGCTGAATCTTCCCCGGTAAGACACCACTCATGGTGTTACAAAGATTATTAGATATGGGTTAATCAAGATGTGAGTAAGAGGCAGGAAATAATGGGCCAGGCAGTATTTAAAAGAATACAATTTGTGTGATGTTATTTCGCGTGTAAAGCTAACCATGCGGGAGCCGAGCTGGGCGAAAAGCAGGCCCTCAGATACTCACTACAAGATAACACATATATCTTAAAAGAGATTTTGACTTTAAAAAAAGAAGATCAACATAGTCCACTTGGCACCATAAAAGAGAGGAAGGAGAAATATGTGACTGTCTATGATTTTATTATTTCTTTACTTTCATGAGTGTGTGACAGAGGGTGGATGAGAGAAAGAGCGAGATCCTGGGGTTGGGGAGATGGATCAGTGGGTAAAGTGCTTGACACACACGTATGAGGACCAGAGTTCGGTTCTGAAGTTCTCATGTAAAACTTGGTGGGCACGGCCACCTGCCTGTAACCCCAGTATGGAGGCAGAGAGGCAATCGCTGGGTCAATCAGCAGGGCCAGCAAGCCAGAATAGTGGGCTCTGAGTTTATCCAGAGATGTTGCCTCAATATATAGTGGAGAGAAATCTAGGAAGATACCAGACATCAATTGGTATCAAAGTTTGACCTGTACACACATGAGCACTCCCCTGTGCATAACATACATTCTGTCCATACATATGGGGATAACACACTAACACACACACACACACACACACACACAGCTGTTATATACTTCTCACAGGAAGTCAGTGAAGTATGTTATCCTTTTATCCATGGTGGATTCTATTTGACCTTCTAAAATCTTAGATTAATTGAAGTATGTCCCAGTGCAAACTCTTATAGGAAGCTCTGAAAGCTGATTGGTTGAACCTTTCAGTCTCTACCCACCTCTCTCCCCTGCCACATGCTGAGATGGTGACCATCAGGGTGCCACCTTGCGTTCCTGAGACTTCTCGTTGAAGGAGCTTGCTCTGTAGAATTGCCTGGGACTGCAGCTACATTTGCACTAGTAGTGACTAGCCCTTTGTCATGTGAAGCCTCTGAGACCTGAGGGGCTGTTTGTTATAGCAGCATGACTGCAATGACCAGCACAACTGTCATAACAAAGGAACCTTGACTGGGAGGCTTATACAACAGAATTTTTCACCGGAGGCCGGGCGGTTCTAGGCCAATCTGTTAGGCAGGTCAGTTGCTGACACGTGGCCACCTTTTCACTGTGCCCTCCCGCAATCCCTCCTCTCAGAGCACCAACACAATCAGAGAACCACATGCCTTCCCCAACCCAACCATCTGAACTGAGAATCCTAGAGCTCACTCTGGAGTAGAGCTTCACAGCAAACGCTTGGCTTATCTTGACTAATGCAGCAACTATTTTAAGATTTCTAAAAGCATATTCTTGCTCATTTACTGGGGCTTACGACAAAAACTGACACCAGTTTTATCTCTGTGAATGCCACTGTCTTCATCACTTTACCGTAAATGACCTCACTGCAAATTCTAGAATTATGCCCAGAGAAGCAGGTCCTTGACTCTTAAGGCTGCTAACAGCCCTCAGAACCCACTCCCTGGATCTTCCCTTCATTTCCTCTTCTATCTCCTCTATGTTTTACTTGGAGAGGAGACAGGGCAGGCACGCCGACCATCTCACCTGCTAATCTCCTGCTCCCTGCAATAACCTGGGATGGGAAAAGTGGGTCACATGGCATCCTAGAGAGCAGATTACCCCACATTCCTCTCCTCTCCTCTCCTCTCCTCTCCTCTCCTCTCCTCTCCTCTCCTCTCCTCTCCTCTCCTCTCCTCTCCTCTCCTCTCCTCTCCTCTCTCTCTCCTCCCCTCCCCTCCCCTCCCCTCCCCTCCCCTCCCCTCCCCTCTCCTCTCCTCCTCTCTCCTCTCCTCTCCTCTCCTCCCCTCTCCTCCCCTCCCCCTCCTCTCCTCCTCTCTCCTCTCCTCCCTCTCCTCCCTCCCCTCCCCTCCCCTCCCCTCCCCTCCCCTCCTCTCCTCTCCTCTCCTCTCCTCTCCTCTCCTCTCCTCTCCTCTCCTCTCCTCTCCTCTCCTCTCGTTTCCTCTCCTTTCCTTTTCTTTCTTACTTCTTCTAGGCACAAGGATGCAGGAAGAGAAACTGACAACGGAAAGGGAAGAAAGAAGAAAATGCATGCGTATTTATTTCTATTATGTGTTTGTATGTATTTACTGACGCTATATTCTCACACTAGGTGATGAGGTATAGGAGGAGAAGGGTGGCTTACTTTCTCGTATGCATCCCTTGTGCCTAGCACACAGGATAGCACAGAAAATAAATGAGAGCTGTCTTCATTCTTGAGAGCAGAGTTGAGTCTGTACTGGGAAGCTGTGTGTGACTCCCGTATTTCATGTCCTTGACGGGACATCCTTCAGACGGCTTCACAGCTTTGCCCAGCTGTTGCACCTGCATTCCCCCTGCTAAAATGAATAAGTCATAACTCAGTCCACCTTTCCTGTTGCGATGACTCTTTCCCCAGCTGGCAGTGCAGAGCAGAGCAGAGCCCTGCATTATTGACTTTTGTCTATCTCTCCACCTTTCTAATCACCTTCAATGGTGCCTCTGTCATTGGCTCCAGGAAGTGTCTGTTAGACATTTGTTGTGTCAGGATGAGTTTCTTCTCCTTTTTTCTCCTCTTTCAGTTTCTTAGGAGTACAGCCTGTGGACCTCTGCCTTTTTTCTACGTGAATTTTTATTGTGTCTACCCACAGCCTCTTTGATCTGTTTGCCAGCCTTTCATCTGAGGCTGTCTGCACCAGCCTAGTACAGGAAGACCTCAGCAAATATTCCGTGTTGATAAATGGATAATGAGGCACACAGGAGACAAGGAACTTGCCCACTGTCTCACAGTAGTAAATGGAAGCTGAACGGCTTGTGTCTAGTTGAACTCTCAATCCACACAGCCCCTATCACAGCATTCTGAACTCTAGCCAGTATTTCTTTAGCTCAGCTGTACAAAGAAAAACACTAATGATGACAGAAATGTGGAACTGATACTATATGAATTCTAGACATGTCTCCCCTGTTTGTGACAAAAGACTGGACCACCAGCCATAGGAGGAACCCATTATAAGGAGGCCAGGGAGGAAAGTGAATCCCCCAGGTACATACACCGTTGACAATTTGAGTCCACAGCATTGCTTCTGAAAATGTTACATTCTTTCTACTAATATACTCCATTTTTGGAAAGAATATGAATTGGACATTTACTAACTACTGATTAAACTCAGGATGACCTACTCCTTAGCTCTAAGCTGGGTATTTATACACAGGTCTGAACTATAAAGGAGCCTCTCACTGGTCCCCATGAAATGAGTGAACCATCTTGTGGTCACTCCTCTGCTGCCTTGGGAACCATATCTGTAAAACAGACAAGAAATCAAGACGTCTGCAACTCATAATGGAAAAAGAAACAGAGCCGTAGGAAAGGTGGGATTCCAACCCTGGAAGAAAATGCCAGTGAGGCCCAGTTTTGATCTTTTCCTTGTTTTATAGAACTGGCTCAATGATTATCCTTAAAAAGTATATTGGTAACTTTATTGTAATAAACATTTATTTTCTTGATTATTCTTTTGATCAGAGACTCTCCAACACTAGGCAACTTTCCCCCTTGGAAAAGAACTCTTTGACCAAAGCTCACAGCTGCTAATGTGGCATAAACCCAACATAATCCTTGAAAGTTGAACATTCTCAACTCAGTACACTTTATTATCTAAGCTGTATTTTTTAGTTTGAAGCATGAGTTGTGCTCTGACTCACTGAAGATGGAGGCTCCTGATACTATGGGTTCCCAAGTTGCTCACTAGTACCTTTGACCCATTACTTATCAGACGTCTTCTTTCTCTCTTTTCTACCTTTAAAATTGTGTTTATGGGCATAAATAAGCATGTATATTTACATGTGCAAATGTGTGTGTGTGTGTGTGTGTGTGTGTGCATGTGTGTGTGTGGTATGTTCATGCAGAGGCCAGACATAAGTCAGATACCTTTGTTGGTGGCTCTTCATCTTGTTTTGGGAACAGAATCTTTCATTGGGTGTTCTGGAGTTCCCTATCTTGGCTCACCTGGCCTGAGGACCCTTCTATCTCCGTCCCCCAAGGCCCGCAGTCGCAGGAATGCTCAGCTTTACCATGTGATCTGGGGATCTAAGTTCAGCTCTATATACCTCCACTGAGCTATCTTCTAGTCCTCCATTCCCTACTAGGGAGCCATGAATCCCTGTCTGACTGCTGAGGAAAACGCGTACTTCACCCATTCTGCTCCTGGTCCAGGTCCTTTCCTCCCCTTCCATCCCTTCCTTTCCTGTTCTTTCTACCCTCCTTCTCTGCTTCTCTTTTGGTGATGGGATGGTAGCCTGATGGCACATTCATTTTCAGCTTTCCTGCCATTTGAATTTAGACCCTGACCAAACCAAATGCTCCACAGAATCATTGACCGAGTTCTACAATGGTATGAAGGTCCTCAGAAAGCACAGTAAGGTCTGTGGAGAGACACTTAGTCTAAATTGAGTAGCAAGTGTCAATATGGTTTGAAAACCAGACTAAAAGTTTTGAAAATGTGATTTCAGTGGATAAAAACGGTCTTATATGTGGCCGGAAAAGTACTACCTGTATAGAGAGCCTAAGAAAGTTATTAAAATATTTATCTGTATTTAGAGTAAAAGGATGTTAAAAATGATACAGGAAACACTTCTTTCTGAAATCCTGGGTGTGATGCGTGGCTGTTGCTGATTTTACCTCTTTACAGATGTCCTTATTTGCTCTGATCATTCATCTACACTGCTGAAGGCGGAAGAATATTCACTTATTGTTTTCACATTGGTACAGAATGTAATATCTGCTTTGTGCAGCAAACCTCATGGAGCCACGCAGTTCACAGGCAGGACCTGCATCATAAGGTGGGCAGCAAAGACACTGGAAACCATCCTTGGAAAAAGTGAATGACTTATGACTGTCCTAGGTATGATGCCCCTTCACTCCAAACAGGCCCCAGCTAAAGCCCCAGGAAGCTCAAGTGATTCCATGTCATCTAGGTGAAAATACCTCAGCTTTGTAGGAGGAGGGGGCTACTTGTTGGTTCCGGGCTGCTTAGCCCCGAAATAATCACACAGAAATTGTATTAATTAAATCACTGCTTGGCCCATTAGCTCTAGCTTCTTATTGGGTTCTTACTGGCTAACTCTTACATATTAATTTAACCCATTTCTATTAATCTGTGTATCGCCATGTGGCAGTGGCTTACTGGCAAAGTTTCAGTGTCTGTCTCCATCGGGGCTACATGGCTTCTCTCTTACTCTGCCTTCTTCCTCCCAGCATTTCCTGGCCTACCTCTATTCCCTGCGCAGTCCCAAGACAGTTTCTTTATTAGCCAGTGGTATTAAAGCATACAGAGGGGAATCCCACATCACTACTGTTTCTGTATAATATTCCTCGGTGTTTCATTTGGGAAACTAGACAAATCCCATGCCAAAGCATCCTGTATAGGAAGACAAGTTTTGCTTTCCAGACTGGTGCTGACTGAAAGTGAGCGAGACAGGTCTGAGGCTCGTTCCTCTAAGCCTCCTTTCCTGCTGTACATGTACCAACACCCGTGGTCCTTACTGCTCTTGCAGAGGACATAGTGAAGAGCCCTCGGGTCTGTGCTTTGACTGTGCTCTTAACCTTCTTAATGTATATGACACTAAGAATCTTTCTTAGAGACCCAGGAAAGATGACAAGGCTATCTAAAAGCCTTCACAGGAAAATGCCCCGTTATCTTGCATCTCTTTTTTCAAGGTTCAGTAGCTGTCTCTAGGGACAAAGAAGTCAGACTTTCTTGAATCTCTTGCTAATGTTTTGTGTAGTAGAGCATGGCTGTACTTTTAAAATGAGGGTTTATTAGTGCATGTGCTTTCTTTTTATCCTGCCTCAGTACTAGACACCATCGACCAAACACTTTATGTCTCCACGATCTTATCTATCACAGCATCCCTGTTACACAGAATTAGTATCACCATCCCCTTCCCCAATTTACTGCTGGAGAAACCAAGGCACACAGAAAGTAATTTCTTTATGCTTGACTAGTAAGTGATTGAACAGGATTTGAACCCAGACCAGCTGGTTGCAGAACCTTCCCCTTTAACCTCTGTGGTCTGCTACCTCTTGGTCTGACAACAGAATGTTGCTATGACTCATATTTTGTAGAATGGAATGGTGGGCTGTGTCCTACCACCCGGCTAGCTTTACCCAAAATAATTACACCGAAACTGTATTCATTTAAACACTGCCTGGCCCAGTAGTTTCAGCTTCTTATTGGCTAACTTCTCACATCTTGCTTTAACCCATATTTAATAATCTGTATAGCACCACGAGGGGTGGCTTACCAGGAGAGATCTTAACCTGCATCCATCACGGAGAGGAGAAGCATGGCGACTCACTATGGCGACTGCCTCGAACATCTGCCTCACTGCCTTCTACCCAGCATTCTGTTCTGTTTACTCCACCCACCTATGTTCTGACCTATTGGGCCAAGCAGTTTCTTTATTAATTAACCAATGAAAGTCCTCCATCAATATTTATACTTACTACCCTTAAAGTTAGAGGCATGTATGAGCTTTCTTATTTTGTTTAAAACGGTTTTCCAGTCCTTTCTTTTGAGTTAAGGAAGCTGCAGCGGAAGCATGGGCACAGCATTTGGGGAAAAGATTCCATGTGATCCTTCCGTCGGGTGTGAAACTCAGTCCTCTGACAGAGTAACTAACTGTGGTTAACCAAGCTCTAGCCACGGACACGCATAGAGAGCATGTGACTAGTCATTTCCATGCTTGCCTTCTGGCTTTATTTTCAGGAGGAAATGGGACGGATTCCGATCTCTCAACCTGCAGACGTCTTTGCTTCCGACTTGCTATGTCAGTTCGCTTCCTGCCAACCCATTTCTGCCCTTATTAGAAGTAGGCCAACCTGCTTCTTAGTTTCCAGGTAGGAAGTGGTTCCTGCCTGTCCTGGCCAGGGTTGATCTTACTCTCTTTGGAACACTTCCATGGGGGCCACATCATGGTGGTCAGATCCTAGTTATAACTCTGCTGAGAGGAGATTGTTCATCATGTTGCTCTGGCCTCTCTACCCTGAAGTCCTCAGGATGCACAGTCAAACACCGATGCCAGGGATTGCCAGATTTATAATAATACCCCATCTTAGCCACTGCTCTGTTGCTGCCCTGGCCAAAGTGACTTACGGGAGAAAGGGTTTGTTTGGTGCGCAGTGTCTGGGGAGTACAGTCCATCACAGTGAGGAAGGGCTTGGCACCAGGAGTGGGAAGTGGACTGCTTGCATGGCATCCACAGTCAGGAAGCAGAGAAAGAACAGGAAATCAGATCATGTGATAAAGCTTCAATACCTGCAACCAATGACATATTTTCTCAAGTGAGGCTCTTTCTCCTAAAGGTTTAACAAGGTTCCCAGTCAAACCACCACCAGGGAAATAAGTGTCCAGACACATAATCCTATCAGGGATATTCCACATCCATTCACTACAAGCAGAAGAGGAGGGAAGTGGTGAGTTGACTAGACTCAAAAATACTCTTATTTTCCTCCCTCGTCAACTTGGAATGGAAGAGAAGTGAGTATATTTGTCTTTCTTTGTCTCTGTGACCGAGTGTCTGATAGCCCCAATGGATTGGGAAGAAAGGTATGTTTTGGTGCAGGGTCTCAGAGGTTTGTGGTCCATCATAGTAGGGTTCATGATTTATAAGGGCAATAGATAAGGGCAACAGAGTAGGAATCAGAGGAGACCTGGCATTAGAAGTGGGCCAAGGTTATCCTCTTCAGAATCCAATGCTAGGGATCCACTTTTGCTAGCTAAGCCCCTACCTCCTGAAGATCCCACCACCTCTGAAAATATTTTCCCCACCTAGAGAAGAGGATCTAATATATCAACCTGTGGGGATAATATAAGCCACCAAACCATAACAGAGAGATTCTCACTCAGAGGACTTAGTTCTGTGACCACCATCAACATCCCATAAAGCTGCATGTGTCTGGCCTCAGACTATAGTATATAATTCTAAGATGATCCAATAAAATGCATTAGAAAAAATGGAAAATTTAAAGCCCAGAATATTGCACTGGAATGAGGCTCAAAAGTAGGGTAGGGTGCTTGTCTTGAATTCTTCAAACAATGGGCTCTATCTCCGTCACTGAAAGATGAAGCAAGAAAAAGTCCCCTTCATCCCATCTTATAATAAATTAAAGTGATTAATTTAAATTAAATTAAAATGATTGCCGTTGGAGAGCTGACTCAGGGGGTAAAGAACACTTAATACTCTTCCAGAGGACCTGGTTCAATTTCCAGCACCCATTTGGCAGCTCACAACTATATAACTCCTATTCCAGGGGATCCAAGACCCTCATATAAACATCTATTCAGGCAAAACACCAATGTACATAAAATAAAAATAAATAAATTATTTAAATGATTGATTTTCAGCTGAATTAATGTACTCTTCCCAGTTATTTCTGTCTCCTCTAATTGACATAATACTGAAAGTTCGATATTGATAAATGACAAGTAATTAAACAAGGCTTATCAAATTGAAGGGGCTATTCAGAATGACATTGTCAGTTGATGTCAGGCAAGATTTGCACATGGGTTTTTGACCTTTACTGGATTTGCCTAAAATGCTTTCTAATCAGGTAACCTTTTAGAACATAATTATTTTCCATGATGATAAGCTTGGCCAAACACAACCACTGGCTAATCAACCTGATGCATCTTACCCTTCTACACATCAGATAGCTTCTGTAGAGCTCTGCTTGCCTGTCTTGCCACATCACTGGATGAAGCACAATTAATAAAAGCTCAGAGACAGATATTGGATTCAACCTGAAGGTCAAAATAGCAAAACAGTCAGCCACTGGCTCTTACTTCTATCTCAGTCCAAAATGGGGATTCTGTCTCCAAGAATCTCAGAATAAGACTAAGAATAAGAATAAGAGATTGAGAGCTGTCTTCTCCCGTTATATAATCCTCTCTATTTCTGGGATTAAAGGCATACACCACTATCACCTGGTTTCTAAGGCAAGCTAGTGTGGCTACTAGGAGTATAGGTGTGTGTCATTGCTGTCTGGTCTATAAGGCTGACCAGTATGGCTGTTTTACTTTTCTGATCCTCAGGCTAGCTTTATTTATTAAAATACAAATGACATGCCAGTACAACTTCACTTCCCAGTTAAAGCATCCATGTTTGCTGGGCTCTTGATCATCCATGTCTTTTGTGAACTGTGTATGTTGATGTTCATGATCAAGGATCTTTGTACGTACTTCATGGTCTTGACTCTCATCTACCATCTTCATCCATGCCATTTCCAGTTGTCTTGGTTATTGTCATAACCATTCTTACCTCCGGTTTCTTCCTTGTGTGAGTGAGTCATTTTAACTAAAACAGTCTCCCTGTTCATGCACTGTGCTATGGAGTACACTAAATCCCTTACAGCACATTTTAATCTCTAGGAATTCTGGCTGTAATACAAATTTCCAGACATTCTGTCTTCTCCTCAAAATACTTATTACAACCAAGTCTGTCTGTGCCACTCTAAAGATATGCCGCCTTAGTTCCTTGTCTTAGGCTTCGTTCATTTGTGGGACCTGTGATGATCTTGTAAGCCCTCTTCATCTGGTGACATTTACACTTTCTCAGCCCATCTTACAGCATGGCATCTCCTTTGTGAGACTTCTCTCGGCCTTAAATCACATACTTGCTTCCTTTTCCCTTCCATAGACCCCAGGAGTTTCGGTATTAGTGTTTAACAGTTTTTGTTTGGCGTCAGTACACTCCTCATGCAATACGTCTCTCCGTTCTGTAACTTCCCTAGAGGAGGGACAATTTCTTCCTTCAGAGTTGTAGCCTGCGTGGCTCAGCACAGCACCTTACTAATAATAGGAACTCCGTGAACGCCTGACAACTTAAACACATTTTAATAAGGCTGGTTTCTGACTGTGTGACAAAGGTTACGAAACCACTAACGCTGGCTGTTCAAGAACTTAGCGCTAAAATTATTTTTAGATTTTTCTGTCACACTGACAGAGTTATATACTTGATCAGAGGCTTTCTTTAATGGAATTCTTTCTGAAACATCCAAAACCTTGATACAAAGGAACTCTGTCACCTGCTTCTTTTTCTAGGTGTCACATTTGGCCTGTTACTTGATTTTTTTTTTAAACAGTTTTGGAGAAACTAAAGAAAATAGAATAAGTCACTAAAGTAGAATTATAGAAGCAAGAGGGCTTCATTTACAGTAAGGCTTCCAAATTAACACCTCCAGCATGTCTGCTTCTTCATCCAGGTAGGTGTCTTCAATACCATGTAGCAGTTGCTGGGAAAACAGACCCTCTCCTGGGCTGGGGGTAAAATCCTTTTCATCTACTGAGAGTACACATGGCAAACCCTCTTCCTTCCTTTGTCTAGGATCCTGAACATGAGGTTTCTTGTGATATCTGCCTATTTGCAGTTTTACATCTTTTGTGTCATGACCCTTAGTTAGAACCTGATTTTTAAACAAGCTATTTGTTCTCTCTTAGAACAATGCATATAATTTTGGAGGTTCTTAAATTCCCTCAATCCAGCCCTTAAATTCTAAGCTCTTAATACCTCCCCTAGATTATAAACTGGACAGCTGAGATTTACCTTACTCATATTTACATTTCCAGTGACCCAGCATATAATGAATACTTTGTAAAGAGTTGTTGAACTAATAAGAATTAAATTGTACAGATATTTTGGATAAGGGTAACATAGCATTTGGTTTCCTCAGTCACAAGAATGTCCATTGCATTTAGCTACTGACTTCTACCACTACTGAATACACCAAAAAAAAAAAAAAAAGGATAAATGGGATCATGTAGGACTTCTACATGATTAACCTGGTGGCAAAAAAAAAAAAAAAAGCATTTTCAAGGGCAATCTGGAGACTTACAGTGAATGTCCCATACTGCTTTAGAGATGTTTCTAACGAGAATCACCTAGATGAACCCCAGGACACAGACTCAAAAGGGCAATTATAAACATGATCAAAGAACTCAAAGATTTTAAAAAGAAGGACACACAACTGAAGGAACTTAAAGAAGACAGGAATAAACTCCTGAGTAAAGTCTAAGAAAACACAAACATAAGGCTGAAGGGAATGATGAAGAAAATCCAGGATTCAAAAAGTGGATTAAATAAAGAGAGAGAAACACTGAAGAAAATTTAAACTGCAGCAGAGATGGAATTAAAAAGACCAATAATTCAGTTAGAAAATCCAAGGGGAAAGTCTTACCACTAGAATAAATCAATTAGGAGATTGATTATTAGGGATTAAAGATAATTAAATGGAAAAATTGGACCCCTCAATGATATAATAGAATAAAAGAATTAAAATCATGAAAGGAATAGGATATGGGAACAACATAAAAGAAAAAAATCTACAAATTAAAGACATGGGAGGAGAAGAATTACAGGCCAATGGCATAGACTCGATCTTCCACTGGATCAGAGAAAAAACTTGCCTAAATTACGGAAATATGTATCCAGAAAGTCACACAATGCACACATACATGCAAAAATTCTCAAAAATTACTTGCAAACCAGATACAGGTATGTAGAGAACCTTCATTAAGTTGGCTTCATACTGAGATTCAGAGATGGCTCCACAAAAGTAAGCCAGCAAAGGTGATAAATCATACAAATGCGCTTAAAGACAAAGCTCTCACAGGTTTGAGTTTGCGGGAAAACGCCTGTGACAAATTCAGTATGTCTTCAAAATAAAAGTCCTAAAGAATGTAGTACTGGAATGCACATACCTCCACATAGTAAAGGCTATCAGTGCCAAACCCACAGACAACATCATCTTCCATGGAGAAAATTTTGAAGTTATCTCGTTAACGTTAGGAAAGAGACAGCCCTGTCCACCATCCCCACTCCTTTTCCTCATCGTACTCAAAGCACTAATGAACGCAATCAAGATGAAAGGAAAGAAGTACTCATATATAAAATTTCAAAAGTAAAATACAAACTAATGTCAAGTGATGGGGGTAAAGCTCTCTTGTATTCTAAAAAAAGAAAAAAAAAGAAAGAAACTTGTTTCCAATTCCTATTTAATGGAAGCCAGCCACCATGCTGAGAGAAAGCCAAGGAACCATATGGAGAGACACTGTATAGGCATTCGGGCCAACAGCTTCTACAGAGTGCCTCGCCAACAGCCAGCACCAACCACCAGACCTGTGAGTAAAGAAACCTTTAGAAGATCCCAGCCCACAATGCTAGCGACAGTCCTAAGCCCTGAGCTGTCCCAGGTGTGGCTTCTCAACTCTTACCATCTATCTAGTTTATAGACTCACAGAACCCTAAGCGGAACTGAGTGGGTGTGCCATTCATGTTCGGCTTTCGTTAGCACAGTGATGGATGAAAGAGACACTAGTTTAACCTTATGTGAGTGTCTGCTTCTTACCACTATTCTAAGTGGTTCTCACAGAGCAGGGGATTTGATGTTCAGGGCCGTTACTAAGATAGATGTTACAATCCTCATTCTTTGCTGAGGGGAAATTGAGGCAAAGGGGCAGTAACTTATCATTTATCATATCCATGGAGGTAGCCTGGCCCTGAGGTCATGTACACTTAACAATCATGCTACTTACTCAAAACCAGGATTTTTGAGAAGATAAATAGATTTTTAAATTTAGTTTAATTTTATTTTAAATTAACAAGTGATTGCCCGTGCTTATGAGATAAAATGTGATATTTACGTATATACCAGTGGAATGATTAAATCAAGCTATTACTATATGGATAATCCTAAATATTTGTTATTTGTAGCTAGAATATTTAAAACCCCGTTATTTATTATTAACTGTGTAATTGTGCCAGGCAGGAAACGATCAGAATATAAAAGTTGTACCTCTGATATCTTCCTCTCCAGCCCCTGCCTGCAGCCGCCACTAATTTTAGCCTCCTTTTCTAGGAGGCAGATGTTTTTAGACCTCACATCCGAGTGAAACCATAGAGGATTTGTAGCTCTGTTCCTTAATTACTTCAGAGTAGTGTCCCCTGGACTCTCCTGTCACAAATAACAGAATTTTCCAGGTCTTTTAAAGGTCACAGTGAAACATGCTGAGCTACGTCTATGTATTATATTAACAAACTTTCTGTTTCATTTACTCTCTGCCCTCTGACAAAGTGTACAAAGGAATAGACTAAAGACAGGAGGATTTCCTTTGGCTCACAGCTCCAGAGGTTTCTGAGCAGCTGGTTCCATCAGGGCCTCTGGTGAGGGAAAAGAGCAACAGAGAGCTAAACAGCTTGACTCGGTGTCTGGGAAACAGAGTCTGGCAGAAGGTAATGGGGCAGGATTCACTTGCATCTACTAATGAGGCCCACCACCTCCCCCAAAGCCACCAGTTTATGAATCTATCCACAGATTAACCTTCTGGTAAAATAAAAACATTTTTAATTTGATAATTCCCCCCAAGCAACCACACCATTACCACATGAGCCTGTTAGGGGGATCTCTGCTCATCTACGAATGGCCCTTTCAGCTGATTGTTGTGTTTTGTCTAGAATACTTTGTGTATTTGAAGGGTTTTTTTTTTGTTATTGTTCAATATGTATTTGAGGTTCCTTGAATCTATGAGAAGGACAGCATCATGGTAGGGATTTCATTAGTTATGTAAATCTCTGATTAGTGGATTAGTGGTGTGACCTTCCTTAATAGCGTTTCCAATCCATGAGTGTTGGGTGTCTTTCCCCCTTCCAGGTTGTCAACATCAGTTTCCTTTATTAACATTCTGTAATTTTTATAGTACAACTTTTCATTTCATTTATTGTGTTTTCTTTGAAGTGCTTCGTGTTTTTGATGTCATCATTAGAGGAATTATTTTCTTAATTTCTTTTTCACATAGTTTCTGTTAGTACATGGAAGCAGTACATATTATATAACATATTATATAGCATAGAAATAGTATATAGAATTTTCAAATGATTTTTATTTTTCTGTCCTACAGCCTAACTGAAGTAGTTTATCAATTCAAGTAGTTTTTTTTTTTAATTTTGATCATTTGTACACAAGATCTTGTGCAGTAAATAGAGACAAATCCTCTTTCTCTTGTCTTCTTTGCATACTTCACGCTTATTTTTGCTGTCTACTTGCTCTGCCTAAGACTTCTAGCATTTTTGCTGAGTGAAAGTTGGGAGAACCGATTTTCTTGTCTGCTCTTTAGCCGCAGATGAGAAGCCCTCAACTGTTCATCATTATGATGCCACGTGTGAGCTTATGGTATCTGGCCTGTGCTTTATTATTCCTCACAGACATACTTTGTCGCAACCTTTTATTACTGTGAAAGGATTGCTGAAATTTATCAAAAGCCTCTTCTGAACCCACTGAAATGATCATATAACTTTAAAAGTCCATTATTTTCTTAATGTGCTGTAAAATATCTATTGACTTGCGTTTCTTCAACCATTCTTGCCTCTCAGAAACAAGAACATTTGTTCATGATGTATGGTCTTTTTAATGTGTTGTGAGGTTTAGTTTGCTACGTATTGAGGATTTTTGTATTCATATTAATCAAATTAATATTCCATACTTTTCTTGAAGTGTCATTGTCTGGTTTTTGCATCAGAGTAGCTCTGGCTTAATAAAAAGAAGCCTGAGAGTGTTCTTTTTTCCTGTGTTTTTGGACCAGTTCAAGCAAGATTGGCAGCAATCCTCTAAGTGTTTAGTAGAACTTGCCAGTGAAACCATCTGGTCCCAGGCTTTTCTTTGTTGGAAAATTTTTGACTACTGATTTAATCTCCATACTAATTATCAGTCTGTTCTGACTTTCCATTTCTTCATGATTAATTCTTGGTAGATTGTATGTTTCTAGGAGTTTACTGAGTTCTTCTAGATTAATCAGCTTGTCCATGCTCAGCTCTTGTCTTTGCATGTCTGTTATCAGTTGTATTGTCCTCTTCTCTCACTTCAGATTTGTTTTGAGTTGCCTCTCTCTGTTTATTTTAGCTAGTGTAGCTAAGAGTTCCACAATTCTCTTTATTGCTTATCCAAATTTTGTTTTAATGATTTTTTTCCTATTATTTTTCAATTATTTTTTGTTTGTTTGTTTCTACTCTAAATCTCTGGTGATTTACTCAATATAGTAATCTCCAGTTTAGGTTTTTCTTATTTCTATAATCCTTTAATGTATAAAGTTAGTTTTTGCATTTAACACACTTCTTTTTGAATGTAGGTTTTTGTCACTATAAAATTATGTATTGCAGATTGAGTATCCCTTATGCTTGGAACCAGAAGTGTATGGGATTTTCAAATATTTCAGAGTTTGGAATATATAATGAGCTATCTTGGGAATGGGACCTAAGTCTAAAGTCTAAACACAGAATGCATTGATGCTTCATGTACACAAAAGCTGTGGATAATTTCACGCAGTATTTTTAGTGTAACTGTGTTTGACTGTGACCTGTCATAGAAAGTCAGGTGTGGGGTTTTTCACTTGTCGTATCAATGCTGGCCCCCAAAATTTTCAGATTTTTGAGCATTTTAGCTTTGGGTTTTCATATTAAGGATGCTCAAACTGTAGTGTTTTCCCTACATCTCATAATTAATTGCATGTTTTGCTGTCATTTCCATTCGTTTCAAGAAACTCTCTGATTTCCCTTTTGATTTCTGCTTTGACCCGTTGATTATCAACTGTGTAGGTGGTGGGTTTGTGTAGGTTTTAATTTCTTCTTGTTGGTGATTTTTAATTTTCTTTCAGATACTGAGTTATAGTTTGTTTTCTTTGTGGTAAATATGCTTTGTAGAATTTCATCTTTTTAAATTTGTTCAGATCTGTATTTGACTTTACCTGTGGTCTATGTTGGAGGATGTTCTTGACACACTTTAGAAGCATGAATATTCTGTTGCTGGGTTGACTGTTTGGGTGGATTGGTCTATGGGTGTTGTTCAAGTCCGCTATTTCCGTGCATATTTTCTGTCAACTTACTCTGTCTATTGTTCCATAGAGGGAGCTGACACCTTCTGCTGTCGTTGCCTGACTGTCTAGTTATTCTCTCTCTGACATCAGTGGGTTTTTTTTTTTTTGGTCTTCTGATCCTGTAGCAGGTATATTTATAATATGGTGGATTGATACTTTTATTTCTATGTGATGTCCTCTTTGTTTGTCTTGAATGTTCCTTACTTAAAAGCTATTTTGCCTTTGGCCACCAAATGCACCTCTGCTCACTTTCAGTTATCAGTGTGTACTTTGGGGGGCGTTCATTTTATTTGAGGTTATATGAGTTTTCTGGATCTGGTTGTTTATTTCCTTTCCTAGATATGGGGATTTTCTAGTCACCAGGTCTCTGCATAAAGATTTTGGTCGTTTTTCTCTTCTTCTTCTCAGACTCTACTGATGTATATTTGATGGCACCCCATAAACACCTGAAGCCATCGTCATTATTTTTCTCCTTTTTCTGCTCTGTTTGGATAATTTAAAGTGGTTTATCTTCAACTTGCATAGTTATTTCTTCTGCCAACTATAGTCCACTTTTGAACATTTCTATCATTTTTAATTGAGTTATTGTATTTGCTCCCAAGACTTCTGTTTGGAATGCTTTCTATCTCTTTGTTGAAATTTTAACTTTGCATTTTGTTCTCCCAATGCTGGTCTCATATTAATCACAGCTAGTTTTCCAGCTTGAGCCAACAAGCACACTTTGTTCCAGTACAGTGAAGGTTTTACTGTCAGATTCCTAATTCGAATATATTATCACACAAAAAGACCTGGTAGAATGTTTGCTCCCCACCCCCAAACTTCACAAACCAAGCCTCTGTTATCCCATTGCTCTTAGCACTGTCTTCCAAGTTCCAACAACAGGGTAAGAGGCTCTGAAAACTCAGCGACTTTCCTAACTCGCCCAAACTCTGCCCCTCAACCATTCAAAACAAGAACCCGTGGGAGACGTTTTATGCTGAGTTTGTAACAGCAGAAATGCATTCAGTAGTCAAAGGCATGGCAGCAGACACTTCAAGAGCACACAGTGGTAATTGCTGAAGTTCTCTAAGTGCAGTTATGTACACTAGCACTCCCATTTTGTTAAGGGGCATGAAGTGGTTAAAGAATACTGAAGAATGTACCCACGGATGCTTTAGAGAAGAGGATTTAAGAGAAGGATCCACTGTTGAAATTTTTTTTTCCCTTTAAATGGTCCATGTTTGTCTTGTAGGCTCTCTCCCTGGATTTGCTGCCCCCAGCTGTTCTATCCATGTAACTGTCCATAATTAGAAGAGAGTGAGTTATTAACCAGTCATGTTTAATTAAACTCAACAAAACCAGCCGCACACAAACTGTACAAGTGAGACCCCTGAATAGAGGAATGGAATGCTGTAAGAGGCAGATGAGAAAGGGGCACCCTGACAGGACACAGGCATCTGCCCGACAGAAGGGTTTGAACTGGCTCTTGAAGGATGAATGGAGGTTGGGAGAGAAATCGTCCTCCAAACTAAAGGCTCAGCCTGAAGAAGGGTAAAGAGTGACGGTCGGTGCTCGGACAGAGAGAGTAACAAGAGAGTCCTGAACACAGCCAGGTTCTGTGCGTGCTGCTGGCGCCTTAATTGGTCTTTTAAAATCTGCTTTCTTTTCCATGACATGGTGGTCAAAGCATTTTTCTAACTGGCTCCTCCTGAGATGGAAACAACAATGAATTAGAAGTTCTGAACAGTTTCTAGCTCAGAGAAAGTGTCATGGGTCACCTGGGGAGAGGCATGGGGAAAGGAAGCCAAGGGCTTGGAATCAAGGCTTTGAGTGCCATGCTAAGATTTTCAACATTACTCTGTGGGCCCCAATGATCTGCCAAAGGGTTATTAAACAGCAAAGTGGCATGCGTGGAGATGTCAAATATGACTCTGACTGTTTCATGCAGAAAAATAGGAAAGCAGGTGACCAGGATAAAGCTGTCGGATTTCCTCACACAGAAAACTTCTCCAAGACGACACAATGTGTCTTGCTTTATATTTTCACTGATTCATTTTATATAAATTGAATGAGTCATGGAGTGATTTATCATTGTGTAAAGAGGCGACAAGCAAGTGCACCCATTGAAGGAATTGTTTTCTGTTTTCTTGAACACTGCTACAGTGGAATTCATGTGATAGAGAAATAGCACACTCAACTTACACGAGACTCATCAAATAAGACAAATTCCAAATTCCTGCGTGGTCACATTATTTATTTTAGGTGAGTGGTGTCTTTCAAATTTCTGGCATTGGTTTCTTAGCTTGATTTGGACTTGGATTATGCAGATTATCTGAAGAGAGCTGCACTTCCATAGTAGTGCTGAGATGCTGGGAATCTGGTTTGTAAGGCAACCTTAAAAGTCACTGGCAGAAATCACCGTGACTCTCTTGCGGCTTTTCCGACTGATGGAATCCCCAAAGTGGTGACTTCTTGGCCATTTGTTTTCTTAAGTTCATGCCTAAAATTATTTTTTTCCCTTTTCACACTTTTCTCTTTGCTTGTCACTGTGGTACGGAGGTCTTTAATTGTGTCCCTGCCCAAGGGCCATCGCTTAATGTGCAGGTCTGTACTGTTGGGAGGTGAGGGAGCCTTTGCAAGGTGGATTCTTGCAGGAAGTCTGTATGTCACGAGGGGCAGGCCCTTGAAGGAGCTGTTGGACTTCAGGCCCATTTTATTCTTTTTCTCCCTGACCATGAGATGACTTGTTCTGTTCTGCCATATACCTCATTCATTGCCATCTGATACCCTACCAAAAACCTAAAAACAGTGCGTGCCTATCTGGTCGGTTATAGAGTAGAGCCTCTAAAACTGTGACCCAAAATGATGGCCTCGTTTTCTTTATGAGTTGATTATCTCATGCAGACAGAAGGACTTAACTAATACAAAGGTCCTTATGTCATTGCAGGTATAAACTCAAACGCACGTGGGACCCCTTTGTGGTCTCCATTTTACTCCTTGAGTCCTAACAAGAATGTTATAAAATAAATAATTCTGGCCCCACTCATTTTCTTCTGTCCATTGATGCTCTTGGTCGAGTATGTAATCACTTGTTGGCTTCTGCCGCGATTAGCTGCCGTGATGATGAATTGAGGAACTTGCCTTGTATCAGATTCACACTCTAACCTCCAACGAGGAACGAGACAGGCCTTCCTCCTTTGTCTGTTGGCAGCCACAGACATTTCTTTGCAGTAACTCAAAACTAATGTGCTTGTTTTGCTGTTAGCACAGTCAGTTAACAGCCTTATTTCTGTATATCTGATCATAAAAAGGCTGACAGATGAGCACGGGGCTTTGGATGTATTTTCTCTGCCCCTTACGGTAATGCTCTGCAGCCAGTGTATAAAATGCAACTTCCTTCAGCCATGATGCAGGTCTTCAGCAGTTGCTCTATACGCAGCTTTCACAAATGGAGCAGGGGGAGTTTCTGCCTAGCTGCTTTCTGAGGCTGCTGTTCTCAGGATTAAGAACTCTGATTAAGATGACTATAGCATCCTTCATGTACGTTTGGAAGCACTGACCTCATTTAAAGGCTTCTTTCTGACTGTAAGGCGTGGCTCAAATGGATGAGTTTGTTCCAGGGCCTGATGTGGGATTCCCCTCTGTATGCTGTGAATACCATTGGTTAATAAAGCAACTGGCTTGGCCTGATAGGGTAGAATAGAGTTAGGCAGGGAAAACTAAAGTGAGTGCTGGGAGAAAGAAGGATGGAGTCGAGAGAAACCATGTAGCCCCGCCAGAGACAGAGGCCAGAACTTTGCCGGTAAGCCACAGACATGTGGCAATACACAGATTAGTGGAGATGGGTTAGTTTATGATATAAAAGTTAGTCAGAAATACGCTTAAGCTATTGACCAAACAGTATTATAAATAATATAGTTTCTGTGTGGTTATTTTGATAGTCTGGGCAGCTAAGAACTAACAAGCGGCCTCCTACAACAAGGGCCCATCTGTACTGGGCTAGTAAATGCTTAACCACAGCATGTGAGACAGCGAGACTGCCCTGGACTGTTGTGTTGGCTGAGACACTCTAGGTGTTAATACTCCTTCTCTATGTCATGTCAAGCTATCAAATAACATCCCAGGATGGACAGTAGTCTTGTTATTTGAGTAGTTCCACCGTACAAATGCAGCACACAGAAACGACTTCACGAAGCATGGATGGCGGAATCACATGGTAAAAGAATTAGAGAAAGGTTGAGTTTGGTCTTGCATTAGCTTTTCTTTTAGTAAAGTGCATTTGGCGGCAAGTTTGTGTCATTTAAAGAGTTAAAAATAGCATGTGAAATGCCTGAAAACTTGGCAGTGTTGGCCAGCTGATCCCAGGGAACTGGCCCACTTCCTTTGCCACTGGCCTTTTCACACAGAGATGATCAGTTCTACAACCTCTGCTGCTGAGGGGAGAAACCCCCACAGCCCCAAAGCATCTTTTTGTTTTTCTTTTTAACTTGGTTATAACTACCAGAGAACTCAACAAACCAGAGATAGTCCTGTCAGTCTTGACTCCCAGAGCAGATCATCTGGACCAGTGCTGAGAAGCGGCAGTTGAGCTTCAGTAATTCCTAATTCTGAACTCAGTTATTCAGAATCCAACTTAAAGAAGATGGACTCAGTAATCATCATGCTAAACATCACTCATTAATGCTATTCTAGTCACAGGGGTGGGATGAGACAATTTGATATTAGGCACATAATAAAAGCTTTTTGCGTTATCATTGCTTTAAGAGTACGCTTCCAGTGCCGTCATTGGTAATTTATTCATCTGTTCATTCTCTGTAATTTTCCTGAGTCCTTTTATATTCAAGAGTGCTGTGCTAGTTATAGCTTACTCAAAGCAAACTCGCTCCTTCTGTCCCAAAGGTCAAAGTCTAGTGCAGAAACAAATGTATAATTTTTGACAATTGTATGACACACGAAAGTCACCAGAAAGGTCACTCGCGCCTCCTGCGGAGCAGCACGGCTCTTCTGAAATCATATCACGCGTGATCACACATCTCCCTCATTACTAGCCTTGAAGGGTTAGGATCACACCTCCAGTTCAGTCAGCTGACACCGGAAATGGAAAAAAGATGATGGAAAAGATGGGAAAAGACACATGATTCAGAGGATGACTAGGACCTTGGAAGACCCAAACAAGAATTCCTCAGAGGAAATAGTGGTTTTAGGTGGTCATTTTGAAATATGGTGGGCAGCTCCTAGTAGCTCCTAGTAGCCCTCTGCTGGCCACTTTGGGGAAAAGCACAGAGCATTTACAGCATCTGTCCTCATCCCTTTATCCAAAAGTGTTTGTCGTTCATTATCTATGTGCCATATACAATCAAACGATACTACGATCGGATGCATCTGTCTCTGTATATTTGTGTGTATAAGATGTTCCACCAAAAAACACCCAGCATGTAAACAGCAAAAATGTCAAAAAAAAAAAATACACCAAACGAAGTTTTATATTTTTAAAAGAAATTTTGATAGTTAATTTGGATCAATTGAACGAGGTGGATGTGTTCATTGTTAAAATGACATAGCAGTTTAGAACTTGGGGTGATAAATACATTATTCACTTTAGTCTCATTTATCTCAGAGTTAAGAAAACTGAAGTTTCTAGACATTAACATTTAATGGAAAAGAAAACTGGGGGAAAGGACAGTAAACAATTAAGATTCCATTTCTAGTGAACTTGTTATGTGTGTGTGTGTGCATTTTCATAGTGAACAGTGGTCACTGATTTGACAAAGGACACATTCAAGAGCTAATTTATACTATTTATGGAAGGATTCATATTAGGATTAAATTCTTGTTAATGGCTGAAGCTCTGAAGGGGCAGACAGTGAACTAAAAACAGACATGAAAAGAGCCGATCCAAGACCTTCACAAGATTTAAGAGTATGGAGCCCCAGTTAGATCAAAGACACAAGAAGGCTATGGCATGCTGGGCATGAATAAAGAATTAGTAGACAGAAATGCCTTATCTTAAAAGACCTAGTGATTAGCAGGAAGAGTACAGTGTCATGTCATGTGAGCTGCCTGTGCTGTTTTTATGCATCAAGCGTGGGGGAGGGGTGTTCTTTCCCATCAGCAGCCCCATCAGCAGGACTTCCGCAGTGGTGGAGATGCTCAGGGCTGGTTCCAAAGAGCAACTTCAGCAGGAAGTGCTGCAGATGGTGAAAAAGACAGGAAGGTGGCTGTATCCAGTCTCTGGGTGATTGTATGGTTGTTTTCATCAAAGCAGTCAGGCAGCTTCTACGCTTTCCTTATGCCACATAAGTAGCCTCCGCCCTACTTTGAAAACTGTTTTACGTCAATTTCCTTTTAACACCAAGTGACGGTTCTGGATACTGAGCTGTGTTTAGGAGGAAGGTTGTTTTCCTTCGTTCTTGCCATTTTGACTCATTTTCATACAAATTAAGAAGACTTCGATGATACACATTTATGTCATTTGAGCTGACATGATTAGGCAGAGAATAATTTTAAGATTCGATCCTAGGACCTATGACCTAAAACCTTCCTACTCTTTTTGTTTGTTTGTTTGTTTGTTTGTTTGTTTTGATGCAATGATCATTGCTTTTGTCCCATCTGTTGTGATGTGATTATAAATCCTACACGGTCATCTAGCCAGCATGACCCAGAGCTGTACTAGTGAGAAAAGATTGGAGACTATCACTCAAAACTTGCCATTATTTTACTGATAATGCTAACCACAGGTTGTTTGCTTTAGGTTCAAGTAACAAGCAGGAAAGAGAGTAGGCTACAGATTCTTTGACAAAAACTGTGATAACTCACAGTACAGGTAAGAGGCATTAAAACTGAATTATATTATTCAGGCAGTAATTACAGTGCTTACTCGAGAATGAACAATAGAAATGGCCGTCTCAGTGTTAGAGGTGGCCTGCCAATGACTCCTTCCAGCCTTGTGGAGGACAACGTGGAGCCAAGGCAGCTTGATTCTAAGCGGGCTCTCCCTTCCTACAGCATATTCTACTGCCTAAGCCTGGCTTCATTCCTCCCACCTGGCCTGCTCTCAGAGACTGCTCATCACGTGTTATCAAGAGTGAATGTTGCTGTCACAGTGGATCTGGATTATTTATCAGCGCTCACCTTGAGCACAACTTGGTACACAGCAATAGCTACCATCCCATGCTGACTGTGTCTCGAAAGATGAGTCCCCATAACATCCCATTGCAACAGGCTCTTCATTTCAGAGAAACAGCTGGATGGTGGTCGCTGTATCTAAACCTCTGTATTATCTGTTCTCCGCAGAGTGGAATTTAACAGACAACCCTTTCTGGAAGGCTGGGTCACTGCACGGCTGCAGCTGACAAACGCTTGTGCAATATCCAGCTAACACACAAATAAATGAGTTCTTATCTCCTAGATGCAGGCATTCTCCTAAGTGGTTTACATGTGTTATGGGTTAAGCCTTCATGTCTCAGGGGAGAAATCTTCCATTCCACTTAGGGAAGAAGTTAGCCCAAATTGTCCACGGTTGTATAATTAGTAAATGGTGGTTCAAAGTTTGAACTCTTGACGTCAAAGCTACTGTCCTTTGCTGAACACATTACTATTATCTCCCATATCAAGTGTTTGCTTACCTGGTGTATTTACAACTTCCCTACTGCAAAATGTGTTTTCTTTACTGTTGATTGCTTGCTTAAGCAAGCAAACTGTTATAATAGACAAAGGCAAAATATGTCTTTTCCTAGCTCCATTTATAAATATTTATAATAGAATGCCTCCTTGTAGTACTTTTCTCCCATGTAATTGATAAATTGCACATTAGAGGGACGAGTAGTCAGAAATATTTTTCAATCAAACTCTATTCCCCAGCATGAAAATGTTTATCATCTTGATGCACTTTAAGTGTTTGGGGGGGGGGAAGAACTTCCCGTTTGAAGTCTCTCTTTGAAAGATCAGCATATTCTACATCCTCGACTTTCAATGTCTCTCTCACCGATGGAACCGGAAGTAATGATTACGGAGAATGAACTTTAGCACTGTAAAATATTCGAGAACAGAATCCAACTCCACTAGTCTCATTGAGATTATTAGTTGCCCATCAGTATTTCTCTGTTCTCTTTCTGACCACATAGTAAGGTTGATCTTCTCCATCGCCTCTGAAGCAGGCATGTTGATTTTCATTGGCCACAGACACAGTGGCAGCCATATCTTTCCTCTGACAAGGCTAAGACAACAGAGGAGGATGTCTTTAGCCTACATTCCCGAGTGATTATAGTGAGCACAGCCTTGGCATGCAGCATGAGCTCTGCTGTGACACTCAAATATTTGGGGACTTTTGTTGCAGTAGCCAAACCAAGAATATACTGACTAATAAGCTAAATATGATAGCTATTCCCATTCTGCATATTTCCTTCACACGTTACTTATATAAATAGTTTTTACATGGATGTAATTATAGTATGTAGATATGACTTCTTGTACTAAACTTTTCAAAATATTATGTTACAAATATTTCCATAGTTTTTTTTCCATAGACAGTGTACTTATCAATTTCCTGTTTGCATAACACCCTGTTAGACCAACCTAGAATTAATTATTTATTATTGATTGAGTTGTTTTTATTTATTTTTTGTTAAGGATTATGGAACATAAGTAACTTTGAACATACAGCTGAATTCCCTTTAGGAAATACATTTCAGGATAAAATAAAAACAATCTTCTATTTTACTTTCAGTTTTTTTAGTCAGGTGTTTTACAGGCAAACTCACAGACCTTTTTCTGAATATTTGTACAAGAATTATAGTGGTAACAAAACTGAAATGTTTGTTACTTTTTGTCAGTCTTTCATATCATAAGGCTAACTTTCCTGAGATATAATGTCAGAATAGTCTTTCCAAAAGATCCAGACACCAATTACAGAAAAAAAATCAATTACTGGAGCCCAAAGTGTTACATACACCTGTAACATCTGTACTCTAAGGCAAAGGCAGAAGGGACACAAAATGGAGTATAGCCTGGACTACATAGCAAGTTCCAGGCTAGCCTAGGCTCCATAGTGAGAGCCTGCTAAAATGATATTTGATTGCTGAATTTTACATCTATTATAAATGGCTTAAAATTATACAAATTCGTGTCCCAAAGACAGATGGATCACGTTGGCTGAGATTAAACTAGCAGGGTTTCACCCTCTCGCTGAACCCGAGACTATTTCTTTTGTTGGTGGTAAGCATGTTTACATGACATTAATCCTTAGGAAAACCAGACTGGTCACCCTGCCAGAAAACACAATAACTTTGCCTTCGTCACTTTGCATTGATCATTTTGACGAATAAAGCAATTTTATGTATTTAATGCAAAGGCTGTATATCTGAGATCGTTGTCTGTTTTTATATACCCAATATTTCATATTTGACTATCGCTGCTTTCTGAGCCACTCAGTGATTCATAGCTGTTACCCCATACATACTTCATAGAATGATGAAGTCAACGCCTTACACAAGCATCTCAAACATTCCTCCTCCGACTTCCGTTTTGGTTAGTGTTATATCACAGCAACAGAAACCAAACCAAACCAAAATACCATCAATTTCATAAAATATAATTGACAACATTATTAAATGCGGTATTGTAGGAGAAACTAAAAAGAGTTTAAGGTCATTTTTCTATGTGAGAAATTGTATGCCTGATTATAAGAGGGTATTGAGAAAAATAGAAGACATTTTGTGCTGAAAAGCAATTTTCATAGATAAAGGCTACGTCATTTAAACCCCTCCCCATTACAATTTAGTTTTCTAGCAGATCAATTACTGCCATCAGCTACAAGGCACAGATTTACTTGCTAACCAGGCTAGAGTTCAAATCTAGGATTACTTCACTGTAATTTGAAGATAAATTATGCCATTCTTCCATGTCTGTTTCACAGATAAATTGAATGTATCAATACCCTTAATACCCTTCTGAGGCGCAACACAAAATTATACATTGAAAATATTCTAAGGAGCCATCAAGATGGTTCAATGGGTAGAAGAACTTGCTGTGTAACCCTGAGAGCCTGGACATTGTAAGGAGCCCGGGTGAGATGAGAAACCATTTGTTTCTGAGCCAGTGAGTCAGTTGCTGCGTTGTGGATGGGTTGCCGGGGGAACAAGTGCAAGCAGGAGACCTAGCTTAGAGAGTACAGCATGAACCCCAAAGAGAGAAGGTGGGGCTCTTAGCACAGTGGCATGCATGCAGGAAAGAGGGGAGCAAGCAGTTAGAGATATTGACATTTTCAATAAGTTTGTCCCAAAAAGTATCAGAGAGATTAGGTGGTGAGATGACAAAAGATGAACAGATATTAACAGAGACTCTCTCTCTCTCTCTCTCTCTCTCTCTCTCTCTCTTTCTCTCTCTCTCTCTCTGTGTGTGTGTGTGTGTGTGTGTGTGTGTGTGTGTGTTTGGGTAAAATGATACGTGTGGGTATGTGCCATGCCACAGGTATGGACATCAGAGGACAACTTGGTGGAGTTGGTTCTCTCCTGCCATTCAACGTGGGTCATCAGACTTGCTCAGTACCTTACTCCTGTGTTTTGTTTTTGATGAGAAAAGTTGTTGGAACTAATGAGTCCTGGCCCCAGCTAGATGTTGAGACTAATAAGTCCTGACCTTCAGCTGCTTTTCCCTCCTAGAACCTTCTAATTGAAGTTACTAGAAGCTGTGCCTAGCTTAGAGGATCAGAGGATGGGATTTTCACCTGTTGACCATTGACTGCAGTGTATTTAAGTCTCCATGGTGCTAATAAAGAGGGGCTTTGGTATCAGTGTTAAAAGGTCTACGTGTCGGTCTGTCTCTGCGTGTGATTTCTCAACCTCCAGCCCCTTGCCCGAAGCTCGAGAACTGGGTTTTAGTGCACAGAGCGCAGATACGGGGGCGTAGAGCGGGGCAAAAAGTAAGGGTTTTTATCTGCTGACGGGAATCATCCAGGAGAGAGTAGACTTTTGGGCGTGGTTTTAATTAAGTGGTGCGTGATGGTTCTTTCATTCCATAAAATCCAACTCAGTTCAACGAATATTTCTGGAGGCTCTACGCAGGACAAAACACTGTTTTCCATAGAATATGTCTGAACAACAGTGAAAAGTGTCTAGACAGGACAAGTTAGTGAACTATACAGCGTGTAAGAAGAGAAACATGGAGGGAAACAAGATTAACCAAGGGGTTACATAAATACCCAACAAACATGGGCTTCCATCTTAAATAGAGTGGTCAGTTAGAGCAGGACTTATGGGGGAGGTGAGGAGCCAACGTTCCAGGAAGTGTGACAGTGTCCGAAGCACACTGACAGGAAAAAGTACATAAACAATTGTTGCTAGCACATGGTTGCCTAGGGAGATAAACAGTGGGGCCTGGAGGACCCAGCTGGGCTGAGAGAATCCAGGTTGGGAAGAAAATATGGAGGCATGGGGCAGAGCATGATTTAAGATGGGGGGAGGGGCGAAGGTTGTTCTGGGGTAGAGATGAGGAAGAAGAATGAGAGGAGACTGATAATTCTAGAGAGAGAGGGTCCAACTCTCAGGCCACGGCAACTCTTGTCTCCACACTGCCCTTGTTTTCTGGTTGGAGCTCTTGAGTTGGCCACTGCACCCTCCCTCTCTCAGGCATGACTGTTCACCTTTCCTCTTCCTGGCACCAAGGACCTGTCCTTTGCTTGGTTGGCATCCCTAAAGTATATCAGCAGGATCTGGAAGATTTTGCCCCGAGGCCACTAGATCCACCAGAACCCTGACAAAGCACCTCACAGGGAGCAGAATCAAGCAGAAGCCACAGAATTAGTCAGGACTGCTTTCTTATAGTTCACAGTTTCACTGTCTCCCTCGTGCCAAGTTCCAAAAAAGGCAGCGCTCCTCACACTTCCCTATGAGGAGCCAGGTCACAGCGCATTCCATGCAGTTCTGTGTGGGCCTGGGAGTCTGCAGTTCTAAAAAACCCCAAGAACAAGTAGGTGCTCAATGTCTTGAGCCATTCTGGGTACCAACAGGTCACCTGACCCTCTTCTTTAGTCTATTTGCACAGACATATAGGACCATGGTCAGAGACACTCAACTCGGGAAACGTTTCCTGTGGCTACTTGGAAAATCCCCATCACATGTCTGTTTTGAGCTATTTAAGTTTTTCCTTTGAGTGCATTTTTTAAAGGATGTGATTTATGATTAGATTTTAAAATCTGAAACACATGGTCTGATACTCTGTCTCCATCCCCTTTTCTAGTAGATTTAGACAGTATTGCTTGGGTAAGATGCAAATCGCTGCGCTCAAGCGACCCTTCTGCCTCACGTCTTGAGAGCTAGGCCTGCAAGAATGTACTAAAATGACTAGAGTCTTTTCTGATAGAGAATTGAGTTTATAGCATTTTTTAGGAGTTAACAAGCATCTCCATAGGAAGATATATTGACTGTATCTTTTTTCTTTATTGATTTTCATTGAGCTCTGCATTTTTCTCTGCTCACCTCCCTGCCTCTCTCCTCCCCTTCAACACTCTCCATGGTCCCCAAGCTCCCAATTTTCTCAGGAGATCTTGTCTTTTTCTACTTCCCATGTAGATTAGATCTACGTATGTCTCTCTTAGGGTCCTCATTGTTGTCTAGGTTCTCTGAGATTGTGATTTGTAGACTGTTTTTTTTTTGCTTTATGTTTAAAAACCACTTATGAGTTAGTACATATAATTGTCTTTCTGGGTCTGGGTTACCTCACTCAAAATGATGTTTTCTAGCTCCATTCATTTGCCTGCAAATTTCAAGATGTTATCATTTTTTTCTGTTGTGTAGTACTCCATTGTGTAGATGTACCACATTTTCCTTATCTATTCTTCAGTCGAGGGGCATTTAGGTTGTTTCCAGTTTCTGGCTATGACAAACAAGGCTGCTATAAACATAGTTGGTGAGCACATGTCCTTGTGGCACGATTACGCATCCTTTGGATATGTACCCAAAAGTGTTATTGCTGGGTCTTGAGGAAAGTTGTTTCCTCATTTACTGAGAAATCGCCATACTGATATCCAAAGGGGCTGTACCAGCTTGCACTCCCACCAGCAATGCAGGAGTGTTCCCTTTACCCCACAACCTCTCCAGCATAAGTTGTCATCAGTGCTTTTGGTCTTGGCCATTCTTATAGGTATAAGATGGAATCTCAGAGTTGTTTTGATTTGCATTTCTCTGATGACTAAGGATGTTGAGCATTTCTTTAGTGTCTTTTAGCCATTTTAGATTCTTCTGTTGAGAGTTCTCTGTTTAGGTCTGTTCTCCATTTTTTTTTGGATTATTTGTTCTTTTGATGACTAATTTCTTGAGTTCTTTGTATATTTTGGAGATTAGACCTCTGTCTGATGTGAAGATCTTTTTCCCACTCTGTAGGCTCTTGTTTTGTCTTGTTGACCATGTACTTTGCTTTACAGAAGCTTTTTAGTTTCAGGAGGTCCCATTTATTAATTGTTTATCTCAAGTGTCTGTGCTACTGGGATTATATTTAGGAAGTGGTTTCCTGTGCCAATGCATTCAAGTGTACTTCCCACTTTCTCTTCTATGAGGTTCTGTGGCTGGCTTTATGTTGAGCTCTTTGATCCATTTGGACTTGAGTTTTGTGCATGGTGATAGATATGGATCTATTTTCATTCTTCTACATGTTGATATCCAGTTATGCCAGCACCATTTGTTAAACATGCTTTCTTTTTTCCATTTGATATGTTTTGCTTCTTGTCAAAAGTCAGGTGTTAGAAGGTATGTGGATTAATATTTGGGTCTTCGATTCAGTTCCATTGGTCTTCCTGTCTGTTTTTATGCCAATACCAGGCTGTTTTCAGTACTGTATCTCTGAAGTAGAGTTTGAAGTCAGGGATTGTGATGCCTCCAAAATTTCTTTTATTGTACAGGATTGTTTTGGCTAACCTGGGCTTTTTGCTTTTCCATATGAAGTTGAATACCATTCTTTCAAGATTTGTAAAGAATTTTGCTGGGATTTTGATAGGCATTGCATTAAATCTGTAGATTGCTTTTGGTAAGATTGATATTTATACTATGTTAATTCTGCCTACCCAAGAGCATGGGGGATCTTTCCACTTTCTGGTGTTTTCTTCAATTTATTCAAAGATTTAAAGTTCTTGTCATACAAGTCTTCCACTTGTTTCGTTAGAGTTACTCCTTGATATTTTATGCTATTTGTGTCTATTGTGAAGAGTGATGTTTCTCTGATTTCTTTCTTGGCCCATTTATCATCTGTGTAAATTTTTTTGAGTTAATCTTGTATCCTACATTACTGAAGGTGTTTATGAGTTGTGGAAGTTCCTTGGTAGAATTGTTGGGGTTTCTTATGTACAATCACATCATCATTGACTGTATCTTTAAAAGTATAGAAAAAGATAATCAATTTTTTTGAAAATGAAAAATATTTTTAAATTATGTGTATTTGCATGTCTGTATGGGAGCACATGTTTGTGTAGGTGCCCGTGGAGTCCAGGAGACAGCACTGAATCCTATGGTGCTAGAATTACAGGTAGCTGTAAGGTGCCGAACACAGGTGCTGGGCACCAAGCTCAAGTCATCTGTAAGAGGAGCACATGCTTTAACCACCAGCCATCTCTCCAACTCCGAGGTATCAGTTTTTAAAATCAGAGCTGGAGCAAGACAATAAACCATAAGGAAATTGAAAAAAAAGGAAATGATACAGACAAAACAGAAGCTAATACAGAGCAAGTTTAAAATTACTCACAGGCTTTGAAAAATTCAAAATGTGTTCCTTTAAAAAGACATGAAAGAAAGAGTAGTGTGAAAAACATTTTAAAGACCATATCATAAGGGATACTGCGAAGACTAGAAGACCTGAGGATGGATTTTTTAAAACCTCATGGAAATTTACTAGTTAGTAAGTTAATTTCAAAATATAATTTTTTAAAGAGCATAGTTGCTGGAGAGATTGCTCAGTGGTTAAGAACACTTGCTACTCAAGTGAACCCAAGTTTGGTTCCCAGCATCCACATACCTGACTCAACCTCCTGTAACCCCAGCTCCAGGAAACCTAATGCCGTCTTGTAGTCTTTGGGGGAACACACACACACACACAGCACACGACACACAATCATATAGACATACAAATGCACATAAAGAAAAATAAATCTTTTAAGAAGTTTAAGCAGAGGCACAATGCATAGATGAACAATACTGCTTCCAGAAGGCATAATAGTTGCATGAAAACTGCAGGGCAAGACATGGAACACTTTGATATAAGTCAAGGAAGCCTTCTAAGTCTCAAAAATGACACAGTCTGTATGTCATTACCCTTGGTTACCCACTATAACTATGTAATAAGACTCTGTTGCTGAAGACTGGTTGCAGTACATAGAAAATCCATCTTAAACCAACCGGAAACTTACTCCTCGCTGGCTGGCTTCGAGAGAACCAGGAAGTGCTATGCAGGCTACTGGGGGAGAAAAGATGTCAGCGGTCTTATCCAGTACTGGCCCCTGCATGCTGCCATATTAATCTGCCTGGCAGAATATGACCACTGTTACAATGGCGATATGAGTGTTACAGATTAACAAATTGCTTTCTAATTGGATTGAAGCCTGCTTCACAGGTGGGAATTCATGGCTGATACTATAAACACTGTCAAAAACCCATTTTGATTGAGTTTTTCTATGGCTTTTTGGAAACATCAAACACAGTTATCTCTCATACTATTTAAATTATCTCAGACTATATAAAAAGATGGAGGATTTGACACTTTTAAAGATGGTCATATATACTTAATGACATAGCCCAATTTAAATAGGACGAGAAAATAGATCAAGAAGTCCTGAAAAAAATCATTATCAACCATGGAGCAAAAGACCCAAGAAGTGAAACTCCTCAGGCATAAGGAAAACTATCAATACAGCAAAGTAAATGAGGACAAAAACACATTCCAGCAACAGATTCTCAGGTGGTCTTTCAAAGCAATTCATTGGTAATAAAAAGATGTTTAAGCTATCAGTTTGAATAGAAAATAAAGCAAGTACTAGAATTATGTATAGCCTATGATAGCTTGTATAAAGAACTCAAAAGTACAAAACAGTGGCTATTTCTTTGGAGATTCATACCTAAATATTGTACAATTAAAAATATATAAAAACAGAGGTGGCTATTTGCCAATTTCGGAGTAAAAGAAGAAGTAAGCCTTATATTATTGATTCTACTCCTCAACAGAGCTGACGAGGGGCCTGCATTTCTTGAGACCATCCTGGCCAGTCACTTGCTGCTTTATGACCTTGGCCAAGGTGCTGAACTTCTCCTTTTCATGACTTTTTATTCTGGAAACCATGGTCTAATAATGCCGACTTTGGAGATTAACATGTAGAATTAAATGACTTAGGACTCATAGGAGAGCTTGAACCAGCTCCTGGGTCATAGTAAAGATATAATAAATGATGGCAGTCATAACAACTGTGACTATGCCATTAGCATCATCATCATCATCGCCGTTCACTTAGCCGTACCTGGCAATTGTGAGGGAAGCCAGAGCTATGGAGTTTAATTGGAATCAGAGCAGGAAACTCCAACAAGAATGATGCAGACGCTTAATAAAAATAGCCTTAACAAATATGTTCTGTCAGTTAATGGAAACCCTAGTGATTATTTACATACAAGAGATCATAAAATTTAATTAACGTATTTATTCAGTCTGTGTCTCATTCTTATGAAACTAGATTTATAAGTCAGATTGCTAAGAGCAAAGGACTATCCTATAATATTGAAGATTTGTTTTAATTCTTCCAAGGATTGTTGACTTAAAATCTTGAGACTAAATAATGCTTGCTATATGATGTGGCATTACAAGAGTATTTGTAATAAGATGCCATGTGTTTATTCACTATGCACAAACAAGCAAATTTGGAAACTGTAGCAATCATACAGATTGAGTTTACCACCAACCTTGTGACATTTAACTTTTTATGATCACAGGGATCTACTGCTACTTAACTACAATAAAAGAATTGCGTTTTTAAAAAATGATTCATTGGTTTTATTTTACATGCATTGGTGTGTTGGGACTAATGAGTCCTGGCCTTCAGCTGCTCTTCCCTGCTAGAACCTTCCAATTGAAGTTACTAGAAGCTGTGCCTAGCTTAGAGGATCAGAGGATGGGATTTTCACCTGTTGGCCATTGACTGCAGTGTATTTAGGCCTCCATGGTGCTATTAAAGAGGGGCTTTTGGTACCAATGTTGGAAGGTCTGTGTGTCGGTCTGTCTCTGTGTGTGTTTCCTCAACCTCCAGCCCCTTGCCCAAAGCTCCAGTACTGGGGTCTAGCGCATAGAGCGCAGACCCGGACCGCGGTGCGTGGCATTGGTGTTTTGCCTGCACGTATGTCTCTGTAAGGGTGTCTACAGAGAGTAGAGAGCTGCCATATGGGTGCTGAAAACTGAACCCAGGTCCTCTGGAAGAGCATCTAGTGCTCTTAAACCACTGAGCCATCTCTCCAGCTCCATATTGTGGAATTTATCTAAATGAGCAGCACAGATGAAATATCTATTTAAAATTTTTATTTCTGTGTTATTTGGGGAGGGTGGCATCGGCACATGCCATGGAGATCAGATGACTGTCTGCAGGGGTTGGTGCTTCCCTTGTGCTACCTGGGTTCTGGGGAATGAACTCGGAGCACAAAGGCTCAGCAGCACATGCTTTACTCATTGAGCCACCAGCCCAAAGTATTCTTTCAAACTAAAACACGTGATCGAAATCCAGCATCCACAGGCATCCACAGGATGTGGGAATTTAAGTACAGATTAAAAACTTGCATGTGAATGTATTTTGCAGCTCTATTCACGACTGACAAAACCCCAAAGCAAGGGAGATGTCCTTTAGTGTATGATGAGTAACGAAAGCACAGCTCAGGCGGATGATGGATTACTACCCAAGGCTGAAAAGACACAGAGGAAACTAAAATGCATATTTCTAAGGGAATGAAGCCATTGTGAAAGGTTGCACACCCTACAACTTCCACTTCTCTCTCAGAAGGACAAAGCCATGGAGAAGGTAAAAGAGATCAGTGGTTGCTGGCAGGTTGGGAGGGGGAAGGAGAAAAGCCAGAAAGCAGGATCTCAGGGCAGTGAAAACACTCTGTGCTGTGCTGTATTGGTGGGATGCGCAGCCATTATAAATTTGTTAGAATGTACAACAGGAAGAGTGAACACTGATGTGAACCACAGACGCTGGTGAGAGACACAAGTTCAGGTTGTTGGTGGTAATAATAATGGCGAGATGTGGAGTCTGGGTGTGCAGGGAGGCATAAAGAAAAACCTCTGTATGTTTCAGTCAATTTTTTATGAACCTGAGATTGCTCTAAAAGTGCTCTAAATTCTAAAAAGTGCATATTTCAAGTAAAAGTAAATTTGAAGATAAACTTTGAGACCAACCAGTGCAAAAGCCATGCTACTGTTTGGCCCGAGACCCTGTTCAAGATCAAAACCAAAGTTAAAAGCCATGAATTGTTGTAGGATGTTTGTATGTGAAGATGTGTTGCTGAAATTGGTGCAATAAAAAGCTTAATGGCCAATACTAGGCGGGAGAGCTAGATGGGACTTCTGGGCAGAGAGAGGAAGAGGAGATAATTGAGTTGCACAAGAAACGCCAGGAGACACAGAAGAAGTTGGTTGTACAGAAATGCAAAAGGGAAAAGAGGTTCAAAAAATGCTACGTGATAAAACATAGATTAATAGAAGCAGATGAATTTAAGTTATAAGAAGTAACTAGGAATAAGCCTAAGCTATAGGCTGAGCTTTTATAATTAATAAGATGTCTCCATGTCTCCATTTGGGAGCCAGCTGGCGGGACAGAGAAAGACTCATTGCATGGGTGGATTTCCACAGATTGGGACTTGCTCATCTCTAGGCTCTTCTGTCTCTGTTGGCAGTCTCATGGCCCCACCCACCTCCTTTTCTGCACAAAGAAACTTCCTGATCCCTCATTAAGTCTCTGTCTTCCTTATAAAACCTCGAGTGGACTTGAGTGGACTCAATGCAACTTGGAATGATCGATCCCATTAGGTTCTTTTCAGTGTGGTAATTGGGCATTTGCAGGTCTGTCCCTAAAGGATAAGCAGTTCTATAAAGAGAGGTCACATCTTCTTCATTGCTTTGCTAATTCAAATGTGGGCTCCCTCTTGGCTAAACTAATCCGAGAGAAAGTGACTTTGCTTTCATTCCCCAATGTGATGCGGAGTTTATCTTTAGTGCATTAGCACTGCTGATATTGTCTTTGCTGTGTTAACTGATGCATGTGTTCCCCAGACAGTTCTCTGGCTTCTTATCAAAAATTTAACTTTATTATCATGTCTTTCCCTGTTGTATCCACGTGGTGTTTCTGACTATCTCCATCCTTACAAAAGACCTTCCAGGGAACAGAAGTCAGTAGCCCAACTACCTGTGACTTATAAAAACATTTGAAAACTTTAAACTGAAGAAACCTGTACTAATAGGAATACTGCAAGATTCATGGTTCTCAGATTAGGGCAATTTTACTTCCCTAGAGAATGTTTAGGCATTATCTGGACATGCTTCTGGTTTTTGCAGCTCATAATGCAGTAGCATGGAAGCAAGACCTAATGGTGAACATGTTGCCAGGCATCCTGTGATGGGTGGGGTCGCACCCTTCATTACCAACAAAAACCACCTGACCCAAATACCAGTAGTAGTGAAGTTGAGAAGCACTATATGAATTAGCAAGATGGGTTTACTGGTGGTTATAACATCTGAGTGAATGGACTCTCATTGTACTGTCCTTGTATGCAAATCCCAGGAGCCTTTTATGACTTAGCATCTGCTCCCAAAATACAGCTTTAAGTGAACCCGAAGGTTTTTTCTTTGATGGAGACTAGGGCTTTATTTTTATCCCATTTTAAAGTAACAAGTAATTGAAGAGTATATCATGATGTTTTAATATCTTTATATATATGAATAAATATGTAACCTTCATTTTGTTTTAATCAAAATATAATTACATTGTTTTCCTCCTTTTGATCCCTCCAGTCTCCCCTCAACTTAAATCCTCTCAAGCTCATGGCTTCCTTTTCTTGTATTATTATTGTTACATACGTGTGTGCATGGATATATAACTACAACCTGTTTCATCCCTGTGGAGTTGTGTGTATGTACATGATTTCAGTGCTGACCACATGGTGTTGTATAGCCAATTAGCTAACAGTTTAGCTTCGTTTCTTAAACTAAGCCTGGGGGCCAGAGCCTTTTTGTCATAGCGCCTCAGTACAAGAATGCTGGACTACCAAGGAACACCAGTTCTGGGGAGGAGGAAACATCCACACATCCTTGCAGAGAGGACTCAAGTTTAGTTCCTAGCATCCATGTCAAACAGCTTTCAACCTCCAGTAACTCCAACTCCTGGGGACCCAACACCTCTGACTCCCAAGAGCACTGCACTCACATACATATACCCCATACATACACGCATACACACATGTATGTACACACACATATATACGTATATATATGTAAAACTTTAATATATCTAAAGTCTTTTTTAAAGAAGGTGATAAGGATTGAGGAGACACATGTACACAAAAGTACCTACACTCATGCACATACATAAAACACACACACCTAGAGAAATGAAAACATATATACATATAAGTGGGGATAGAGTCCAGTAGTGATATGGCATTTACTAGTATGTATGAGAGCCTGGTTGAATTATCACCACTGAAAAATAAAAAGAATAAGGTGATACCACAGAGAGAATAACTACAGGATGGTGGGCATTGCTAATTTATTCGACTATAATAATCACATATATCACATCTACATGTATATAGCTTATATATCAACGTGTAAAATATATTCATATGCACATGCATGTATGTCTGTACATGTGTACATCTTATATGGAGGTTAGGCCTTTAAAATTTGAACAGAGGCAACACGCTTCCTACTCCAGCTTCAGAATCCATACATTTGTTTTCACTGCATTCTATTGATTACAGAAGGGTCACAGCCCATTTCGAGTCAAGAGGAGAAGACAGACATAGTTCCATCATTAAATAGAAGGAGTATCAAAGAACTTGTAGCCATTTATGTAGAGCTGCCACATCAGCCATGAAAGAGGCGGCCAACACAGCACAATGAGGAGGGATTTAGGAGTTAGACAGGGGTTTGCATTCATGTTCTGTCTTTCTTGGACAACTAATCATGCTTGGTCCTATCTTCCTAGCTATGAAATGAGAAGGGAGCTTTTTATATAATTGGATTATCATGAGGGTTAGATGAGCTTATGCCACAATGCTCTCATTACAATGCTGGACACATAGTCAATGTCTAATAAATAATAGCTCCCTCTCCCGATTCAAATTAAATCCAAGTGCTTAATTATCATGACATCTTAAAAAAAGAATTAAATTTTGAAATAATAAACGTGACAGTCACTAGGAGGCAAAGAAATTGCTGTACACATAACAGACATGAGAAAAGATTAAAAATGAAGTCGGTGTCACTAAGTAACACTCATGGCCAGCCTGCTATACAAAAAGACAACAAGGAAAGAACTCATGTGCCGCTTGGCTCACTCTTCAGGGACTGTGGCTCTCTCAGCCTCCAGTGTCTTATGTGCCGAACTCAGAGACACTCCACCGTGGGAAGTCACCCTGCCTTGAAAGGCAGAGCAAGGTGAAGGCATCATCCTGCATGGACTGGATACTCCAAGTAATAGCAAAAATACTACAAGAGACATGAAGGGTGCTCTTCATGGAAAACTTAAAAATCTTAGACTAAAGGAAGCCAAAATTCACATATGAGAAGAGGATAAAGCAAGCTATGTTAGATACTAAGAATCCAAGTTTAAAGAGCATCAACATTTCTGCTGAACTACCCACAACAGCCAGCAGGAACCAGCTGAAACATCCATCAGCAGAAGAATGGGTTAAGACGATTTCTTTCACCACAAAGAACAGAGTTATGTTGTTTCCAGGAAGTGGATGCAGCTGGAGACCAAATTAAACAAATTAGGCCAGACTCAGAAAGACACATATTAGCATGTTTTATGTTTTATATATGTAAAGGAGAAGTGAAACTGTTTAGAAAACAAAGCAAACTGCTGGGAAGAGGAGGGGGAAGGGAGAGGTAGGAGGATAGGCAAGAAGTCAGCTCAACTTAGAGCCTATATTTGTGTGAAAAATTAAAAAAAAATAAGAAAACTAGGATTTCTCTCTTCCTTCATTCTCCTTTTTATTATTTACATACCTTATGCAATTTAAACTTCTCATCAACCACAGAAACAAGACCAGTTCAATACTGGAAGTCAATACTCCCTTCCCACAACCTAAAGTATTTAACCACATTCACTTCTCCTAAAGAAAGCTGTCTGTCATAACCAGTGGGGATGTGGCAAGTCCTTTATCGGGCTGTCAATTTTTGGTCACCATGGAAAACTTATTTTTGTTCATCTAAGTACTTTCAGCCCATGGACACACACAGCAGACGGATGTTAAGGATTTTTAACATATCCAAGAAATGCAAGCCACATTGTGACAGGGAAGTCAGTGCCCAAGAAAGCTGCTCGTATGACTGGTAGAGCATGAAGCAATTTTCTGTTCCAACAACAGGCAGCAGATAACAATGCCCTGCTCAGGAAGCTGAAAGACTCCAGTAAGGACTTACATCAAGTTTATAGAGCTTCTTCAAGCGTACAAATTCTAGTCCTAAGATGCATCCCAAGAATCTGAAAGTTAAAAATCCCAAGGTAAGACAGGTTCTGAAGTTTTAATGAGGTTTAATCGTTACTGGCTATGTAGCATTGGGAACCTTAACACTTAGTTTAGTCTTTGTTTATCAGTAAAATGGAGGTGGTCCTGAGTTCTAGGGTATTAGTGAGCTCTAACCAAGATGCCATGCGTGCACTTGACAATCCGTATGTGCCCGGCATCTGGTAGGTGATGGTGTTGCACCATTATTAATACAGGTCTATGGCAACTCAGAGGCTTAATAAAAACCTTAATGCTTAGCTCTCTTGGTAAGGATTCATTTAATGAAAATAGGAGCAGCATTAGCACTCCTTTAACTCCCCAAGTTAGAATCCAAGTCTCAACCATATTTGGAAATCAAGTTAAGCAACTTTCTGTATCAAAAAGCAAAGTTGTTAAGTTGTATTCTATTTATAAATTTATAAATATTTATAAATATCTTACTCTTTATTCTCTTATTTATTACATTCAGACCATAGTTTCCCATCTCTTCTTCTCCCAGCACCCACCCTCTCTCTCTCCACCCCCACATCCACTTTTCCTCCTTATCCTTTCGAGAAGAGCAGGCCTCCCAGGGATATCAACCAAACATGGCATATCAAATTATAGTCAAACTAGGCACATCCCCTCATATTAAGGCTGGATGAGGCAACCCAGTAGGAGGAAAAGGGTCCCAAGAGCAAGCAAAAGAGTTAGAGACAGCCCCCTCTCCCTCTGTTAGGAACAAAGGAACACCAAGTCACACAACTGTAACATATATGCAGAGGACATAGGTCAGTCCCATTCAAGCTCCTTGACTGTTGCTTCAGTTTCTGTGAGCCCTGAGTGACCCTGGTTAGCTGATTCTGTGGGCCATTTCCTTGTGGTGTCCTTGCCCCTCTGATTCCTACAATCCTTCCTTTTCCTCTTCTGCAGGACTCTCCAAGCTCTGCCTAAAATGTTTGGCTGTGGTCTCTGCATCTGCGTCCATCAGCTTCCAGATAAAGCCTCTCTGAAGATGATTACACTAGACTCTGGTCTGGTTACAGAAGATGGCTGGTTTAGGTTCCGTAAACCCCATTCCTAAGAGTCTTTGCTAGGGCCACCCTTGTGCATTCCTGGAAGTTTCCACTGTATGGGTGTTGGCAGAGGTTTCTGTCCTGCCTGTCCTGCAGCTGTTCAGTCCCAAAGAAATACACAGAAGTCTACATTAATTATAAACTGGCTGTCCTATTAGCTCAGGCTTCTTATTAACTAATTTTTACATCTTAAATTAGCCCATTATTCTTGTCTATGTTAGCCGCATGACTTGATAACCTTTTTTGGTGAGGCAGTCACATCTTCCTTCCTCTGTCTGGATGACAACTGCAGACTGGCTATATTCCTCTTCCCATAATTCTCATTGCCCTGCGTATACTTCCTGCCTGGCTACTTGCCAATCGGCATTTTATTAAAATACAAGTAACAAATCTTTACAGGGTACACGACCATTGTTATATCTTAAAAACGATTGGCTGAAGGCGCTTCCACAGCACATGGGTTTCTATCTCGACCCTGGAACGCTGTCCAAATTCCAGTCGTGTCTCCCAGTTTTTGTTTTGTTTTTAAGCCATATCTGGATTTTGTGAGGCTGGTGTTAAATATCTCAGTTCATAATTAGAAAGTGGAGCCATTGCCTATGTTCTCACCGACAAATAGCAGCAGAGATCAGGAAGTATTCTCATTCATATCGTCCAGGGTTTCTGACTGCTTCATTTTGTTCAATCAACTTCATTTGACATATTAGTTGATGGCTTTTATGTCATTAATGCAATACAAATAGTGTGACCATCCATGATTCATAAGATATTTAATAGTTAAAATGTATATGCGCATAGTGTGCACACGTTCTCCTGTGTGTGCATGTGCATGCATGTGTGTGTGTGCATGCATGCGTGTGTGTGTGGTGTGTGTATGTGTGTGTGTGTGAATTTATTAGTTGGGATGTTAGCTTCCAGTTTCTACCTTTCTTTGCTCTCCTCAGAATCACTAAAGGAGAGCTGAGGCCGCTGTTTTAGAGACCCCCAATATTAAAAAGAAATATCCATCATATCTCTAGTTCAGAGTCTTTTCACCTTGTCTTATTTTAATTAATTATATTAATCACATTAAACATCAAGGAGACACCCTAACTTTAATTAAATAGAGAAATATTGGCAAGAGACTTAATTAAATGGTAATCAGATTTAAGGCAACGTTAATAAGATGTGATTATAATGTCATAGTTCATTATCATGAAATTAAGTGTATCAAGAAACAATTGTCTAAGCTTTCAATTTATTTTTCATCATTTATAAAGCAAAACTTGACTCAGCACCTCCGAGAAAGCTAACTGAATTCTTAGAACAGTCTCATAATTACAGAAAGACATTTGTGAACCCTGTGCTTTCGATGGGGATGAGCCAAGAAGAGATGCTGAGGTCAAGGCAACTTCTTTCAGCTTTTTGTCCCTACACTTCAGGGTTCTGAATTCTTCTGTATGTCAGTACCGAGAGGGTTTTGCACCCCACTAAGCTGAGGGGTGCAAACTGCCACATATATTCTGCACACAGGGACTTGTTTCCTTTGGTGTCTGCTTTAAGCTTATTAATATCTATTTCTGAGATCATCTCATGTGTGGGCTGGGGTATAAAATTACCTAAATACGTAAAGTATGTATTTTTTGTGTGTTTGTTTTGGGACCTTTAACTTTGAAAAATAGTCAAAGGATAATGGCAATGACATAGTTTATAAGGGGTAAAGAATATTTGTTCTGGTCCCATGGTCAAGTCTTCAATCTACAGCTCCTATATTCAGTTTTAGACATTACTGTGGAATCCTAATAGAGTGATTGTCCACTTCAGAAAATCAGAGATTACCGAGGAATATGCACCTTTATACAGATTCTATCCATCAATTTTTCAGATTCTTCAGCTTCAAATACTGGGCCAGTATCACTAAGTTCTCACTACTATGTGCTGTTGGCTATCATTTCCCAAGGCATATGATGAAGGAAAACCATCCTCAAATTACTTGATCATCTTTCAAGTTCCTTTTCTGATGGTTTAATTTAATATATTTGGGGCTTGCTAAGACCTGTCTTTTATTTTAATTGTCAAAAAGGTCCTTTTAAAATTTTTGAATCATATCCACATATTCCTTCAGCAAAAATGAACTCTGAATATTGTTCACTGAATTCCCATTACGTGTATATATCCTCCTTTGTACATACCAGGGTTTTCATGTTCATGGTAGTGGCTTAAAACCAATGAGAGATAGGGATTACTGCTTTCCAAATCCAAAAGAAGAATTTGAGATCAAAAGAAACAGGAAGAAAAAAAAACAAGGAAAAATGGGTGAAAATAAGATGAAGAATAATTTTATATTTCAGTTTCTAGTTCTAGAAATTGACATCTGAGTGATTTAGTACCACATTGAAAGTGCAGGGGGAGAGAATTTCTGAAGTCTTTGAAGAAAGAAATTGAAGAGGATACCAGAAAATGGAAAGATCTCCCTTGCTCGTGGATTGGGAGAATCAACATAGTAAAAATGGCAATTCTACCAAAAGCAATCTATAGATTCAATGCAATCCCCATCAAGGTCCCATAAAAATTCTTCACAGATCTTGAGAGGACAATAATCAACTTTATATGGAAAAACAAGAAACCCAGGATAGCCAAAACAATCTTATACAATAAAGGAACTTTTGGAGGCATTACCATCCCTGACTTCAAACTCTATTACAGAGCTACAGTATTGAAAACAGCTTGGTGTTGGCATAAAAACAGAGAAGTCGACCAATGAAATCGAATAGAAGACCCAGATCTTAACCCACAAATCTATGAACACCTGATTTTTGATAAAGGAGCCAAAAGTGCACAATGGAAGAAAGAGGGCATCTTCAACAAATGGTGCTGGCATAACTGGATGTCAACCTGTAGAAGAATGAAAGTAGATCCATATCTATCACCATGCACAAAACTCAAGACCAAATGGATTAAAGACCTCAATATTAATCTGAACACACTGAACCTGATAGAGGAGAAAGTGGGAAGTACTCTACAACATATGGGTACAGGAGACCATTTCCTACGTATAACCCCAGCAGCACAGACTTTAAGGGCAACATTGAATAAATGGGACCTCCTGAAGCTGAGCAGCTTCTGTAAAGCAAAGGACATTGTCACTAAGACACAAAGGCAGCCTACTGACTGGGAAAAGATCTTCACCAACCCTGCAACTGACAAAGGTCTGATCTCTAAAATATATAAGGAACTCAAGAGATTAGACTTTAAAATGCTAATTAACCCAATTAAAAAATGGGGCGCTGAACTGAACAGAGAATTCTCAACAGAAGTTCAAATGGTCAAAAGACACTTAAGGTCATGCTCAACCTCCCTAGCTATCAGGGAAATGCAAATCAAAACAACTTTGAGATACCATCTTACATCTGACATCATGGAAACTCCACTAAGCAGTGCTCTATGAAGATGTTCCAGGATGGATGTGGACCCTACGTGATGTACATCATATGGAATTTCTTTCTAGTTGCAATACCCAGAGATGGAAATTGGGAGGTTGTATGCATGTGTGTGGTGGAGGCCAGAGGATACAACCCAGGTTTCAGGAAGTGTTAAAAACCAATTGAGAAAGGATTGGTAGCAATTCTGGATGGGACTTGGAAGTACATGGTTAATGATTTTGAGATTAACTTCTTAATTGAAATCTCTTTGAGGTTTCTCTACCGCTCTAATTACCCATCCTGTAGTTCTGAATTTCTAACACGGGCTCTACTGTGTACCCCCGCTCTTCTAAGCCTGGATCCAAACATGTGGAAGACTGATTTCAGTAGTATAGTTCTGTCTGGGTTGTAATTTTGCAATAAGTTCAAAACCCAGGCATAAGCACTTGGGCTTCTGTGTGCTTCAGCATCCCATGTGAAGCATTGTATTTCCTTTTTATTTTAGCTCTGCTGACTAAGTTCTTAAGTACTCATCTGCTTTCCAAACTATAATTGTTAACTCAGGAATTTCTCTTGCCTCTCATCTGCAAGCTTAAAAATTCCCTCTGCAACTTTCTCCTTTTGGGGACTTGTGGTCCATAAAGTCTCATCTTTTCTTTCTTATTACTCCCGTCTTCGCTCTTTCTTGTCATCCTTTCTTCTGTCTGTAGTGCATTTTATAATTTTATAATTTATAATATCTTAAGAACATGTTTAAAATCTTTGCTTTTCTGTCCTCTTACCTGTTCTTGACAGATGTTTTCTGCAAAAGTCATACATGTTACTATATAGATTAGTGCTATTATAAGTTCACTATGACAAAGACCAACTGCTTATTTCCTTCTAATGAGATGGTTTAGTAATTAAGAATAAAGGAAGTCACACTATAGGCAAAGGACAATCACTGTGTGGATATTAGGAAAAAAATAAAATTGAGAATTTTCAATTGCTATATAAAACATAGGACATTCAAGTAAATTTCAATTTGGTAAACAGTAAGTTTTGATATATAAAAATACGAAATATGACATATATACTTGGATGAAAATATTCATTGTTTGCCCAATATTACGTTAAAAGCCTTGTCTGTTGATCTGAACAATCACCTTGGTTAAAAGGTAGAAAACTGGACTAGAGAAATACAGAAAGTTTGTTTCCCTACAATACCGAGGGCCTGGACTCTTGTCTCCCTGAAATACCAATGGTCAGGACTCTTGTCTCCCTACAATATCAAGGGCCTGGACTCTTGTTTCCCTACAATACTGAGGGCCTGGACTCCTGTCTCCCTACAATACTGAAGGCCTGGACTCTTGTCTCCCTACAATATCAAGGGCCTGGACTCTTGTGCCACTTGTAGTTTTTCTCTTTACCATATGTGGTAAAATGGTAGATGTCTGCACGGAATTACTCTGCTGAATTCTCAGACTCCATTAGGATTACAGTAGCTGGCAAAACCCCAGAAAGTACTTTAAAAGTGATAAATAGAAGCCAGGTGATGGTGGCACACATCTTTAATCCCAGCTCTTGGGAGGCAGAGACAAGTGTATCTGTGTGAGTTCGAGCCCAGCCTGGTCAACAGAACAAATTCCAGGACAGAGGTTTTAACTGTGTTTCCTCAGGACTTCATATTACCACACAGGCTTGGGGTGCTTTTATATCAGGAATCCTTTTTAGAAGAGCTCGGGTCCCATGAGCAGAAACAAGTACATGTATGGTTGTTTTTCCTATGGGGCAGAGGTGATTTCTTGGGATATTTTCTGATTCTGTACAAAGGAAAAATCACTATGAGTTAAAAACAGAGATCTGGATTTCAGCATTTTTTCCTGTCATGATTTTTCCTGTGTGGTCATCACAGGGTGGCAAAACTGACCTAAAAGGGCGAGGTCTGTGTTAATTTTGCTGTAGGCAAAATTATTCTTCTTCAGCTCCCTGGTAGCTTTGCAGCATAGCTATTGTGACTGGGTCACAGGGCGAAAGAGGAGCCTTTTGTTGGGCCTACAGCTGTGATACAGGAAAGGCGGCACAGGAGAGTTTCACAGCCAGTTCACAAAGTGGTGTTGCCCAAAACTGTTGTGAAACAATCCTTCATTTGCGGAAAGATCTTCTGTGGCTTGTGTGAACGTCCCTACTAGGGGACTGTACAGCCCCTGTTTTGCAGAGCAGAGCAACCTGGTAACACAAAGGAAGACGCATCTGTGGTGGTGAGAGTGGCGGAGGCAGGGGTCAGAGGAGCCTCAATGGCAACAAAAGGCACAGTGACATCCACAGTAGCGAGCGCTGAGACAGTAAAGCTGCAGCCAGGGGGTGTGGTAGCGACAGCAGCAGTGGCGAGGGCAGAGATGGTGGCAATGGTAAGTCTGGAGATAGACCACAGAACCCTCAGACTGTCAGGAGCAGAGCTTGACAGGCCACTCTGGTGGAAGGGCAGATGCCAGAGCAAAGACAGAAATACAGACGCTTCTCATCGGGTTTCAGACCAGGCCAAGGACTCCGTCAGGAACAAGACTCAGGCCATTCACAGTGCATACTGACATGGAGTCAGACTACACCCTATACATGTCCTGATGCTTAAGGAAGGCTACAAATAAAAGTAATTGATTAATTTGTTGGGCAGAGGAAATTTCAAATTAACATAGTATCCCACCTATGTCATGGTTACTACTGACTATTTTTTAGGCAGATTTACAGTGAGAACAGAAAGAAAGAAAGAAAGAAAGAAAGAAAGAAAGAAAGAAAGAAAGAAAGAAAGAAAGACAGAAAGAAAGAAAGAAAGAAAGAAAGAAAGAAAGAAAGGAAGAAAGGAGGGAGGGAGGGAAGGAGGGGGGGAGGGGGGACGAAGGGAGGGAGGGAGGAAAAAAAAGATTTTTAAATGCAAAGCTTAGGAGCATTTAAAAACAGATAAGAAAAACAGATAAGGCACCTCAGAACAAAGGTCTGAAATATTAAAGCAAACACACACTTTGCCCTGGGACAATAGCCAAGATGATCTGAGAGAATGGTGATTTCCATATAACAATCTCGTATATGAAACTGGAAACCCATGTGAAAGATGTTCATTTGAGAAGATAGGGCATCCTGGACGCCTTGCTGAAACAGGCCCACAAGGGAAGTGTCTTCAGCAGTTCAGCCGTGCTGCCACTTGAAGGTCACTATAGTCATGGTACAAGAGGGCCTGGCTGTTCCTTGAATGGGCAACAGAACTTGACTTCTTCCCAGTGGTGCTGGTTTTGAAGGTTGCAGTGCTGGAGGGACAGCAACATTGTGGTTTGGGTCAAGCCTCTGGGTAAAGTCTCTGAGACAGGCAGTGTGCAGCAGGTGTGGATTCTCTCTGTGGAGATCCAGGCAGAGCCATATGTGAAGCTGTAAATGCAGTGCTTAAGTTGCAGTGAGGACCCTTGGATGTTGGAAGTTCTAGCCGTGTGGGATGACTGCCGAGGATGGGGATAAAAGGAGATGCTCATCCATGATGGACTAAAAGACCCTGAAAGCACAAACTCAGATAAATCTCCCCTCTCTTAGACTGCTGTCACAACCCTAAAAAAAGTAACTGGGAGGATGCCAGGCACCAGCACTAGAAATACCCATGATTCCTATCTGGATAAAGCAAAAGAGTCCCACCCATCCGATTGGTGGCAAAACCGCCACATTAATCTCTACAGCTCTGATGGTCAAGAACAGTTTAGAGACTTAAGGCTGACTGGGAGGCATCAGGGAGATCATCAATATGTAGCCTCAGTTAAGGGCGTCTGGACTAGTTTGTAATTGTCAACTTAACCCACATTGGTAACTGTGCTGGAACTCTTGATTCTCAGCTGCCAAACAGCTCTAACCAGACCTCAGGGTGTGCGCATTCTTTTCTTGTTCACTTCTCCATAATTTCCCCATCTTTCTATCCTGCCTCCATCTAGTTGGCAGAAGTTTAGTGTTGAACTAATTATTTGACATCCAGCTTGAGCGTCAGTGAAAACCGTCACATTTTTCTTGTCTTCTGACACTAAAACCTCCAAGGGAAAAGCTAAACCAGTGCTCCCATGGGTCTCACGAAGACCTCTCCTAATTTTGAGTGAGATTCTCCAAGAAATAGTACTTCTTGGGGAACAGGCCTGACACTGTTCAGATTATTTGTAACACAGAAGAGTCTCGCTGTGGCCCGTGCCTGCAATCCTAGCGCCCAGGAGCCTGGGGCAGGAGGTTGTGAGTTTGAGGACAATTTGGCCCATAGTTCTAGGACAACCCAGAAAACGAAAAGGAATGTGGGGGAGTGCTTAGAATGGGGAGGAGCATGTGATCGCATCACTTTGATTCTCTGCATCCTGAACTGATGGGAGTTGAAGTAGAAAGAAAAGGGGTTCCTACGACTGAAGCTACATGTGTGAACATGTGCTGTTAAGACAGAATGTATGTGTGGTTTAAGTAAATACATAGGATTATTAGCTTTCTGATACACCAGCAGTATGTTAGAAAATTTACTGGAAAAATTGTCACTGCCACTAATAGATATGAATTAAAAACTGACAATAAAATTGTGAGCTCATTGAAGACAATGTTACCATCAGAAGCAAAAATGGTAATTCTGTACCCTAAAGGCATCAATTATGCCATCATTAGTGGATAAATCTAACACATTTTTCTTTTGTTGTTTAAGATAGGGTTTTGCTGCATAGCCCAGGCTGGACTCTACGCTTAGGGTCCTCTAGCCTGTGCCTCCTGAACACCATGATACAGAGATATAGTTTATTTCCTGAAATTATGGAAATGAGTCACATCTCATATAGAAAAAATTATCTTAATAGAAAAGTTAAGAAAATATTGATGACTACAGAGATGGTTTAATATTAAAGACACTTAACTGCTCTTGCATAGGATCCATGTTTGGTTCCCAGAGTACACACTGTGGCTAACAGCCACTGGTATGATACAGAGGATTCGAAATCTCTACTGGCCTCTGCAGGCACTGTATGTATGTGGTACATGGACATACCATCAGTCAAAACACCCATTCACATAAAATAAAATGAAATCAATCTTTAAAAAGAAAAGGTTGAATAAGAAGAATAATATTTGGAAGTCATGCTTAGAAATATAAATAATCGGGCTGGAGAGATGGCTCAGAGGTTAAGAGCACTGGCTGCTTTTCCAGAGGTCCTGAGTTCAATTCCCAGCAACCACATGGTGGCTCACAACCATCTGTAATGAGATCCAGTGCCCTCTTCCTGACTGTAGGCATAAGCAGACAGAATACTGTATACATAATAAATAAATAAAATGCTTTAAAAAGAAATATAAATAATCTTTTGAATTAATAATTATTACTGTGATTTTGATGTCTGAGTGTCTAGAAGCATTTGTGGAGCAAAAAATAAGAATCCACAATAGAAACGAAAGCATACTACTGAGTATACTATAAGGGTCATTTTTTCCAATATAACAGACAAAGAATAAGTGTTCAGTAACACAGCCAGAGAGCATTAATTCATACCCTACATCAAAATCATTTTATATCTGGGACTATTAAGGAGTTAAATAAAAACATAAGGTCATAAGAAATAATATGAAGGTCTGGAGAGATGGCCCAACAGTTAAAAGCACTGGCTGCTCTTCCAGAGTTCCTGGGTTCAATTCCCAGCATCCAATGGCAGCTCATACTGTCTGTAACTCCAGTTCCAAGGGATCCAACACTCTCACCCAGACATACATGCAGGCAAAAACACCAATGCACATAAAATGAAAATAAACAAATCAATTTTTGATAACTACTAGTTATTTACTAGCTGTCGTATGTTCGTCGTAGAATATATAAAGCTGTGTGACTGAGAAAGATGAAGTCAAGAGGATTTTTGGAAATGAGACACGGCAATTGATTTGGAAAATTCCTTTGGGCTTGAGTTTTGGGATGACAGAGGCTGGGGAGCACCAGGAATCCTTTCACACACATGCATATAAATCACTTTGACTAACTCTAACGCAACTGTATAGAAAATGCTGAACTTCCTGAAACTCTGAAGCTGTCAGAGAAGGTTCACAGGGGAAAGAGCTGGAGGTCTGGGTGATTTCAACTCCTAGGATTTAGCTGCCCGTCTCACAGTACCAGGATCAGGAGTGGTCGTGAGTAGTTACAAGGATGAGCTGTCAATGATAATGATTTTATTTTATTATGATTTTAGTCCATCCTGGTGCCAGGGAGTACTCAGAAATGACTAATTCTCCTGTCCTTTATGAACCTGTGTGCTTCTCTGTATAGCATGGTTAGTTTCTAAATTTTCTAATCTAAACACTTAATTTTTAGGAATCTAGAATTTAGTATTGACAACAAATGGAAGAAAAAGGGAAAAAAGAGGGAGTTGATCGGAGGCTTTGAAATCTCTGCAAGCCCCTTCAGCCAGAGGGCAAAGGGAGAGAGCCCTAGAGGCTGGGCAACACTACTTATCACCTCCCTCCTCAAGAATAGCACCAGCAATCCTGAGTGTCCCTTGGTGTCTGGGGTCAGTGTCTTTGCTCACTCTGGTTTCTGGAAGTCAGTGGTACACTCATTGTAACTGTAAGTCATGTTTTTTAAAAAAGAAGTATAAAGAAATAATTAAAGTTTTTGAGACAAAGAGGTCTATGAAGGGTATATTGATATGGGATTCCCCTCTGTATGCTGTGAATGTGTTTTGTTAATGGATAAAGCTGCTTTGGTCCTATAGCAGGGCAGAATAGAGGTAGGCAGGAAAACTAAGCTGAGTGCTGGGAGAAAGTAGGCAGAGTCAAAGAGAAGCCATGTAGCCACTGCAGGAGACAGATGCTGGATGCCATATGGAACCTTACATGGCAATACACAGATTAATAGAAACAGGTTGTTTAAGATGTAAGAGCTAGCTAGAAATATGCTTAAGCTATTGGCTAAACGGTTTTGCAATTAATATAGTTTTGTGTGATTATTTCAGGTCTGGGCAGTCAGGAAACGAATAAACAGTCTCTGACTATAGTATATGACATAATAAGCACTAAGTACATAATTTGTTTTTAATATTCATTGATTTAGTGTGTTTCCACAAGTGTGGATGTGTGCACACCATGCTAGTGTGTGTTGTTCAGAGGACAGCCTGTAGGAGTAAGTGGTTCTAGATATCAAATTCAGGCCATGGGGTTTGGCAGCCCCTGTCTCCCCTGCTGAGTCACCTAGGCAGCCCAATAGCCAGCAACATTAAAGGAAAGCAGACATTTCAGTTTCTTAGCAAGGAAGATTTTTTTAAGCTGATTTTTTTAAAGCTGATGACAAAATAGGAGAAAATTAAGAAATGTATTAAAGGAAAAAATGCTGTTTAAATCACGTGAAAAGCTTCCTTTAAGCAACACACACACATACACACAAACACACTCATGTGCACGCGTAGAAATTACATTCGTCAACTTCACCAGAGGAAATACAAATAGACTAAAATGCATTAATGGAATTTATATGCCTCAAGGTCCTAAAAAGTCCAGATTAAGAAGAAAATGGTAAACTTTTCTATTTCTAATGTAACTATGTTTCCTGACGAAATTAGTAAAAAGTAAGGAGTTATTCCTCAAACATCATTTATCACCATCAAAACTGATTTAATTCTAAGAGATGCTACTTATGGATTTGAAAACACAGTGTTTTTCAAGCACCTTAGCCATATCTGTTGCAGGAACTAATCATAAAAGTGATCTTGTGAAATATACACAAACTTGTTTGAGGCAGTTTCTGGTTAACCTCTAAATGACCTCGCTAGTACTGGGATGGAGCTCTGCCTATTGAGAGATTTATATCTATGCCCTGAAATGTTTCCTTGTATTTTACAGGGTTCAGTATAGATCAGTTTCCTAAGTAATCACAAAATGGGATTCCTTTCGGGTTTCTTCATGCCTGGGGCTTAATGAGACTTTGTGACACCAACATGCTTCCTGTGTTTAGAATATTTTGACAGCATACTATGAAAAGAAGGAGACACAACATCAAGATTTTGCAATTGAGCCATCATATAACATGTGCCACCCCCCCCACCCACTGCCCCAGTGAACTTCCTCAGCACCAGACAGAATGAAGAGGACATAAGCAGACCACTGCCCTACAGTGGCCAGCTGTCCTCTGGAGCCCGCCCACTTTGGTGCTTGAGACTTTTTGAGAAAACTTGATTTTTCTTCCCTTTCTTCTGTGAGTTAGCTTTGATTTGAGTTAGTCTTTGTTGCCTTGATCATTCTATGGCTTGACAGAATTCAATTTTTTTATTTTATGCAGCATAAATGCTTGATTAGAAGACCATCTTTGTGCTTCATTCACACAAGCAAAGACAAAGGCTAATTTAATGTGAAATGTTTGGCAGGGAAGTAAAAGCAGACCAAGAATCCACCAGAAAAGGAAAGCAGTAGCCAACACAGTGGGACACATATGTAATCCCAGCATTCAGTAGGCTGAAGTTTCAGACTAGCCTGGGCTACATAGGGAGACCTTGCTCCAAGCAATGCCACTACATTACCATTTGCAGAGGGATTCAGCTTTTGTGGTCACTTTTGTGCATTTCCAGGGAAGGGACACATGCAGAAGAACAGGACTCTGAGTGTGACAAGGTCTTCCAGGAAGCTGGAAGCTTTAAATGGCCAAGGACGCACCCAGTGGATACCACGTACAACATTGTCTGTGAAAACCTTTTTCTTCAACAGCTCAGGAATTCATATACCCAAAAAGCATTCAGCTGTACATTTTTGACATAATATTTCAAAGCTGATTATTCCCCTCAAATGGAAACAAAATCTTTGACATTTTAACATAGGTACTGAATTTATGTGTCTATTCTATAAGTTAGCAAATGAAGTATTCCTTTTATGGATTTTATGATTCCATTTCCCTCAAAAACATCAACTTATTTGGCTATGATGATGTCGAGAGGGCCAGCTGACGTCATTCGTGCCTGGGAAGACCTCTACACTGACACATGTACTCAGTGGAACTATCTGTTAGTAGATGAGGGACTGTCATTGCTCATTGGCGTGTACATAAAATTTAAGTAGGAACAGCACACAGATTTGGTGTTAAGATTAAAAGTCTTAAATGGACAGAATGTACCAAGGGACTGGAAGGCAATAAAGTTCTCACTCCTTAATAGCTGCTGTATCCACTATAAACTTAATAGTTGTGGCACCTACTGTAAATGTAATAGTCGATATATCTACTCTAAGTTGCTGAAATGCAGTCCTGTAAGCTATCTAGTTTCTCTTTTGACTCAAGGCAGGGAGCCATGCTACATGGAGGAAGTCCTGAAATGATAAAGAGGTATACCTCAAATAAAACCAGCAGTCTTGTGACTTAGCTCAGTGGTTCGGGGTGGAATGTGTCCTTGAAAAATAGGTCTCCTTAGAGTCCTGTCTTCAGGGACGCCTACAGGTAAGTAACCTTAATGAATCTGTTAGCATCGCTCTGTCCCTGTATTTCTTTACTTTCTCCTTGGAAAATGTCACAGCCTGGATTCTGATACTGGCACCCACCTCGGCCTCTCCGATTTCAGGGTTTAGTCCTTCACCCTTTTCCACCCACTCCAAGTCTGGCTCATTTTTCCGGATAATACAGATTTTTCTGTGACTTGTAACATGTTTCCTTACCGATTTCATCTCTCTCCACATTATGTTTTTAAGGAGTCACGTTTGGTTTAATTCTGGCGTATCTGCTTTCATTGAAGGAATGTCTGGCACATAACTGGCACCTAATAACAGTTTACTGAAACCAATGAAGAGCAGAATGCTAATCTTTGACGTGAGAGAAGACAGATGCCATTTCTAAGGAGCGCACACAGCACTTTCTTTGTATGAAGAAGAAGGGTGACATTAAAACGTTCTGTGGAAGCTTCCTTTTTCCTGTATGTCAAACCCTTCCATAAGGCAGAAGTATTGACTCCTAGCCTAAAAAAAATCTAAAGACAGTTACCCAAAGTGACTGTGTCTCCCATCCAAGTACTAACCAGGCCCGACCCTGCTTAGCTTCCGAGATCAGACGAGATCGGGCGCGTTCAAGAGGTAGTAATAATAGTAACATTGGAAATTAGAGCCTAGTTTTGGTGATATCTGTGTACTCTTGTTTCTCTCTCTCTCTTTATCTCTCTCTCTCTATCTCTCTCTCTATCTCTCTCTCTATCTCTCTCTCTCTCTGTGTGTGTGTGTGTGTGTGTGTGTGTGTGAGAGAGAGATAGAGAGAGAGAGAGAGAGAGAGAGAGAGAGAGAGAGAGAGAGAGAGAGAGAGAGAGAGAGAGGAGAGAGAGATCAGGTAAAAATTATCAAAAAAGAAATATAAAAATAAAATCTTATGGCTAGAAACATTTTAGAAGTAAAATTTTTTAATGAAAACCTTCAAAACTACTTGTAATGAGAAAGCCAGCCATGTGGTGTAGCACAGGAACTTCTGAAAGCTGTAAGTGCTCTGAGTGATACATTCCTTAAATACGTTAACCAGCAGCTTTAGAAAGTAAATCAATGCTCAATTCTCTTGGTTATATATTTTGCAGGGGTAAGACACATAGCAAGAAGATCTGCTTTTACATTTGAAAGTTTCCTGACATAGTACTAGGGAAAAGATCGTGGTAAGTGGAGCTTGGGAACAGGGTCAGGTGACACTGAGAGCCGCCCAGAGAAGCAACTGAAACCCACCTGTTCTCAGGAGACCACACAAGTATGGGGTGCATTTGAATAGCGTTATGGTTATTTTGTGTGGTGATACTTTTTTCCAAGCCTAGGAAATAACTATGCAACAATTACAGCATTTACTTTATACAAAAATTACCAGAACAAATACATTTTATTAATCACTGTATCTGCTGGATGCCAAGCTCTCCATCTCTCCAAGAAAGATGGGGTTTTCTTGTTACTGTTAATTATCTGAGACACAATTTCACTATGAGCCTAGGCTGGCCTTGAACTTATGATCCTCCTGCCTCAGCCTTCTTACAGTGTCACAGGCCAGTGTCACAGGCCAAGTGTCACAGGCCAAGAATGCTTTTTGAGCAATCTTTTTGTCTTTCAGAGTGTAGCGTCTCAAAAGAGGGGTCCTCATCTTTTGCTCTGCTGTGGGAATTGCCCTCACTATCACCAAGACTGTAAGAACAACCCTAACTGAATAGTTTCAGAATCTCTTGCTTTCTGAAAGGGATCTATTAATTACAAAACAAAAGAAAAACACTTCCTTCTAGACCAACTCCTTTCTAAAATACTTTCCCTAGTTTCCAGAACTCCATTTCCTGCTTTTCTTTATCTTTTTCTACTCGACCTCTCTCTGTGGCTGCTTGTGGCTTCCTGGAAGTTTGCTGAGATGCCTCCTTATCCTCATGAATTTTGCAGCCACAAATATGTGAACGCTTATCTTCAGAGTTTTAGAATCAATCTAACTACGTGTGTTCAGCCAACTAACACTGCCTCACAGACAAACTGTCTGAGCTCCTGGCTGGATCCTGATCAATGTGGATGTGTTGCCGAGTAAATGCCAAGGCCACGATGGTTGCCTAAGAGATCAACTTTGAGTCTTCATCTTTAGATTTATGGAGTGTGGGGCACACACGTATTACTTTCATCTCCCCGCACAGAATTGTAGACCTAAATCACAGGGTCTTTAAAACAACACTTCACAGAGGAAGTAGAGTCACATTGTGAATCTGTGGTCAACCTGGGCTACAGTGGGTTCCAGGCTAGTCTCAGGTAAAGTAAATTCCTGAACCTGGGCTGTAGCTTTTTTGTTGTTATTATTATTATTACTTTTGGTTTTTCAGGACAGGGTTCCTTGGTGTAGCTCTGGCTGTCCTGGAACAACTACTCTGAAGATCAGACTGGGCTCGAACTTACAGACATCCGGTGCCTGTGATCTGCCTGCCTCTGCCACCACCACCCAGGGAAACTTTATCTTAAAAAACAAAACAAAACAAAACAAAACAAGGTTTGAGCATAGTATGATGGCACATTCCTGTAATTCCAGCACTTGAGAGGTGGAGGCAGGAGGATCTGGAGTTCGAAAACATCCTAGGCAAGTTTGAAACTAAACCTGGAGTATAAGAGAAGACCATGTTTCGGAAGAACCACAGAAAAAAAAATTAACTCAGAGAAAAAATTTAATACCAGTTTGCTTTTCTTTTAATCTCAAAATGGCAAAAGCAGACTTTATTCATCTGAGAGGCTGGCTGTGGGCTCAGTGTCCCCTGCTCAACTCCTTGCCAGTAGGGCTGTTTGCTGGTGTACTGAAGGAATGGGTTCAACCAATCAGGGCAGGACACCTCAGGTGTGGGCCAACCAGTCATGCCACCCTCGTTCAAACTGACCAACCCTAAATTAGAGGAAAAGAAGGAACTGGAGGAAATTAGAGAACAAGGAGGCTTCAAAGACTTAAAATCCCCAGCCTTGGGTTTTTCCAGATCCTGAACACCCTCTGTACTTTATAGAGTCTCTCGCCCCCCTGTCTCTCTGTCTCTGTCTCTGTCTCTCTGTCTCTCTGTGTGTGTGTGTCTGCTGCATGTGTCATCACTTGTCTCAAATTGCTTACCTCACTCTCAGACTTCCACTCAGCGTGACGATACTGGGGGAACCTGTGAAATGGTGTAGGGCTCTCCCAAAGTGACTGCCCAGGAAGCATCCGCACTTCTTTAACTGGCCAAGGTCACTTGATGTGGCCTGGGGACATAAACTAGGTTGCTTGGAGGGGCCACAGCAAGACTGAGGCTGTGACAGTTTTCTTAAGAGCAATTATACCTTTATCAGAAACAGAATATAACAATTGTGAGGCTCAATACAGCTGTAGTTGCCAGGATACAATGACGTTTACAAGCGACACAGGGGGCACAAGATTAATGTCTAAGACCAGTTGTCCTGTCAAGCTTCCATGCTTCCTGGACTACTAAAGGAACATACAGAGAAACACATAGCAGCCTGAACGCGGCTTCACTGAATGAGGGAATGTGTTGGTCTCTTAGGAACTGGAGCACATTGTACCCCAGGAGCCATGAATTCTAACCTGAAAAACCTATACCCCTCAGGCCGCTAGGACAGACCAACTCCATGGTTCCCTGCACTGTGCCTCTTGGCTTTCAACAAAATGTAAAACCTGCTCCTCCCAAGGTCTTCTCAAGAGACCTTACCAGTCCAGAATACGCCTACATCACAAGGTAGACTGGTAGACTCTGTTATGTCACCCAGTGCTGTGGCTGTTACTTCCGGGTTCCAGGGCTGTGCATGCACCAACAAGCGCTCAGGCAAAACTACATTGCCACCCTGGGTCCTCAAATCCCACGTCACCCACGCAAGACGCAGCTACGTAAGCCCCTGTGCGCATGCCCTAGGCATCCTTTAAAAGTTGGACACGCCCACCCCATGCTCTCTCCCTGCGCCAACTTCTTCAGGCCTACTTGAACATGTCTTTTTCTTTTAACAAACTTTTAAAGTGGATTTCGTTGTGTGTTTCGTTATCCGTTCTTGCTCACACCTGGTCATTTCAGACTCTACTTTTCTGTGTCTGTTTCTGAAGGTTCCTCCAGCCTTCTAGTACAACCCTGACCATCACCACGTTTCCTCCCCACGATAGTGAAAGTCCTTCTGGCACTGTCTTCCTCATTGGCCTTCCCGCTTTCAGTCTTTCTGAGTCTTCTTCTAGTACTCAGTATAGCAGGGACCTAACTGCCCTGCTCCAGGCCAATGCTTACCTGTGCTGCCCTGTTCAAGCTAACTCTGCTTCCATTTGGCATCTCCTAAAAAGCCCCGTTTCCTTTTATGCACTGATAGAGCCCAGGGACACATCAGAAAGCCACACAATACCACACCACCCAGTGCTATCTGATTCACTAGTGATGTTCAGATGTCAAATTCCCACTTAGAAAAAAGTCACATTGGAAGAGATTCTCATCACGGGGAAGGGTGCTGATAAAAATGCATCAATATAATGAGCATTACTAATGAGAAAGGGTCTTCACTTTAAAGAAAAAATAGTTATCTGTTATTCAGTCCTATTTACTTTGCCAATAACTGTGTTTCATATTGCGTCTCTTAAAGTTAGGCTATTCACAGTATATGCATTAGTAACACTTTGCCAATGTTCCACATGAGTTAGCAAAAAACTTGTGTCTTCTGTGTGTTTAAAGTAAAATGATGTCTTCATGATCACCATACAGATTCTTTCAAGGAAAGATCATGCATTCCGTAGTCATACGCGTTCTTCAGCTTTCTAGCTTTCTTTCAAAACTCAAAAGAATGGTTTCTAACTCCTGTGGTATATATTGTATATTCTACAGATTCCTAATTATGATATGAAAATGGAGGTGAAAATGCTCTTTACAGGACTGATTCAGGAGGTTATAAAGAAAAACTCCACAGATAATCTATCTCTTCATCCTGAAAGAGTAAGAGACTGAGAACGGAAGTGTGCTGAAAGATACCCGAGGCTGACATCCGTTGCATTCAGAGCCACAGCCAGAAGGGCTGGGAAGACTGGAGGAGGCATGAACGAGGCCATGATCTCCAATCTGACAAAATAAACACACACTGGTTGAAAATAAGCAAGACTGTGCCTTTACTGAAAGGGTTCTTTTCTGCAGCCCAGAGGAGAGGTGGGATACCCAACATTATTCACGGAGGCAAGAGCTCTTGGGAAGGAGAGCAACCACCGAGTCTGCGAGTCTGTGGCAGTGAGGGCTGCGGGACTGACCGGAAGCAGAAACTTACTTCTTTGCGGCAACTATGGTACATAGTGCTTTTCTTCACCCATGTTTCCCTGTTCCGGGACTTTCCAGTTATATCTCACAGAATGCTGTGACACTGATTTTATCGGGGTTGTCATTGCCACCGTTATGTTTTATAGAGAGATTACAACTCTGAAAGTAATAGTCATCTTATTGTCGCAGGTGATATTGCCTTTTCTGATTATAAAATAATGAATATTCTTTGAAAGTTTAATCAAATCATATATAACACTATAAAATTGAAAATCAGCCAGTAAGATGGTTTAGCAGGTAAATGCATTCACTTCCAAACCTAATAGTTAATTTCAGTCACTGGGACCCACACAGTGGAAGGAAAGAATGGATTCCTGCAGGTTATTTTCTGACTACTACATGTATGTCATCACACACACACACACACACACACACACACACACGAGAGAGAGAGAGAGAGAGAGAGAGAGAGAGAGAGAAAGAGAGAGAGAAAATATGTAATATATATTTAAATAGAAAAAAATATCACTAATGCCCTATCACTCTGGGTATCTTTTACCACAATTGGAAGACCCTTTATTTGAACATTTTAAGATTTGGCTGTATTTCTGAATGTGTTTTGGCTGTATTTCTGAATGTGTTTACATACATATAAAGCAAAACACACAGAGATAGCTCTAGCTATCACGAAAGGCAGCAATGTGCTAGGATCAGTGTGTCTCAGGACACAGTGCTGTTGTTTACTACTTGGAAGTTAATGCAACCTGCCTTTGAAAAATGGGCAAGAAATGATTTCCCTCCATCATCCCCACACCCCCACTTGCCTCTAGGAGTAGGAGCTCTAATTATTCTTCTGAAGAATGCCAAGCCTTAGACTCCTCGGGGTATCTCAGGGGATTCTGGAATCCCCCACAGCAGTTACAGAATGTCTCATTTCTAGTATGTGAGAAGACAGGGTGATAATTGGCTAAGGGAGAACTATTCTTAATTTATTGCTAATTAGAGACTTAATTGCTCTTGTGTTTATTCATTCAATCAACAATATTTCTGAAGACGTTTATTGAGTTCAACTATGTCAGAGGCTTATCAGAACACAAACGACAATCCTTTGTCTTCAAGGAGTGTGAAAGGTGGCAATCAGGGGACAAAGACACATGATGGATAAATACATCAATAGCACTGATTTTTAAAAGGAAGAAATCAGTTTTAAGAGGAAGAGAAAGGGGCTCTACCAACAGAAGGCTTTGTTGTGGGGTTGGATAAGGTTGCCAGGCAGGGCTTTATTTTTTTTAGAAAGGGACACTTGGGTAAATATTCAAAGGGGCTGAGGAAGTGATGTCATCATGTGGGGAAGCATACTTTTCTGAAATAATGAGTGCAAATGTTTTAACTAGAATGGTGTTTGATCTTGTATGCTGGAGTGGGGAAAAGCATAGGGAGAGATGATGTCACATAACGAACTGGAGATCAGATCAAGGAAATCCCTACTCCCCCCCCCCCCCCGGAGCAGAGGAAAGAGTGGGGAAGTGGGATGACATCACAATATGAATGGGAAAAGAGATTGAGAAAAACCTTGCTGTACCACTGGAGAACAAGGGTAGGATGATGTCACACAGTGAAGGGGAAATCAAATTTAGAGAAACCCTGCTTTTCTGTTGGAGTAGGAGGGTGGGGTGCTATCACACCATGAACAGGAGATTGGATCAAGAAGAAATTTCCACCATTGATTCTGAGAGAGATGGGACCTGTAAGAGGCTCTGCACGGAGGAAAGGCATATGCCATCACTTTGGCTCCTGAGTTAAGGACAGCTTGGGAAATGATGGTAACAAAAAGCTGGAGCCCACTCAAGAGCCTCTTGCACTCAACCAAGGAAGAGAAGAGAGACAGCAGCATCACGGGTCAGGCTGGTAGCACCAGAGATGGAGGAGTGCCTGGATCTCAGACACAGTTTCAAAGTTGAAATGACTTTATCCTGGAGGCAATAATAGCTAACAACATTGGCCTCAGCAATAGGGCTTTTCTAATATAGAGAAAGGTGGTCAAGAACAGATGTTGAGGGAGAGTGCAGGATTGAGATGTTAAGAGAGAGAGAGAGAGAGAGAGAGAGAGAGGGAGAGAGAGAGAGAGAGAGAGAGAGAGAGAGAGAGAGAGAGAGAGAGAGAGAGAGAGAGAGAGAGAAGCAGGTCCTAGAGATACTGTTTTACAAAGGTGCAGGATGTGAATTGAGAGAAGGTGCCCAAATGAGCCTTTTTCAGGTGTTTTTCCTGTCCAAGAGCACATCAAGGGATCCTCATACCCTTCCTGTGAAGTAGATGGGGTGATTTCTACATTATACACTGTAGATGTAGCCCCCGAGGAAAGAGCTGGTGATACTCATAGCTAGGCTGTTTGACTGCAGAGGGAGATGTACTACCGTGGCTTACTGAGCAGTGAGTTCATGTTCAAAGAGAAAAAAAGCCTTTCCTCGTGAGGCAAAGCACACAGTAAGGGTAGATTAGAATCAGCCAATTTTAGGATTCTGAAACTCACCTAAGATCTTTGCTATTTATAGAAATTATAAAGAATTTGTAGGGAATGAGAGGGATCACAGCAGGACCAAAGAGACAGAAAATGACTGAAAAGGCTACCGTGAGTCTTGACAGGAAGTCTACCCTACACATGAGCATTGAATTTGGGAACGCTAGAACATGAGGACAATGAGGTCTATGACAGGGTTCATCAGTGGATATTGAAGGACTTGCTTCCAAGGGTGTAACAGGCCTATCATATGTCCTGGGAGAAAAAGCAGGGAGTCTATATGTGCAGACGTAACAAATAAAATCCTACGAAATCAGTTAGCTTTTATGATGTTGGCATGTGAAGTTTCTGTTCAAGTCCAAACAAAATGTTAGGGATAAATAAGTAATTCGTGTACCTCCTTAGTTTCAGATACTGTGTTTGCCTTTAGTAGAACAGAGCAATGGCATTAACAGAGAAGGATCACTAATGGGGCTCTGGAAGCAAAGGAAATGAACTTGAAAGAATGAAACTTGGATTAGAGAAGCAAGACTTGGGCAAGTAGTTTGGGAGCAGTAGTTAAAAATAATAAAGGCAACAGAGGGGAAAGATATATTATTTAAAGAAGAGTGGATCCCTTAATTTATAATTGCATCCAAAGGTTTTGTGTATGTATACAGATAAAAAGGAGGCAGCAATGAGATATCTACCTGAGTTCCACAGACACCCCCAGAGGATTGTCTGGGCATGAGATGTACAGTCTAGAATGGAACTGTCAGAGGATTCACTCTGCCTGAAGATGTTAGGCAGGCAGTTTGTGGAATTGGCACAGTAGACCACCAACGAGATGTTGAAGCAAGATGGCCTCTGAGTTCAGTAATAAACATCTATTAAATAAAATAAGATAAGACAACATATTATGATATGGAATGATTTTAAATATTGCTCAAGGCTCTTGAGTTGAAATCTTAGACTCCAGTTGACTTTGCTCTTGGGCACTGATGGATCCTTCAGAAAGCAGGGCCTAGTAGAGGAAAGTTGTGTCACCGGGGGCATGCCCTTGAAGAGGATATTAGAACATTTGCCCTTCCTCTTTCAGTCTTGCTTCATGATCACCATAAGGTAAGCAGTCTGCTCTGCCACATTCTCTTGTAAGCACAAAGGATTACTCATCACAGGTCCCAACGCTTCTAGGCCAACCATAGATGGAAGTCTTGAAGACCACATTTACTCTTTCTTCCTTTTTTCAGTTTGGAAACACTAACATGGAAGATATGACAAAACAATATAACCTCCAATGCTCAAGCAATTCTTTTCTTACTCACAGGGGTCCAGAGGTTCAAAGATCAAGACATTCACAGATGGGGATGCACGAGTGCCAAGAAATTTCAGGAGATGAAAGTAATTGTAGCCTGCATTGGAACTTCAAGCTAATTTGAAAGCTCAGCTCTTCCGTGGCCCTAAAACTCTTTCCCTCAGTAAACCTGGTCAGTGCTCTGTTGGAAAAGCATTGCATAGGCTGTTTGTAGCCTGTGCTTTGATCCTGATTGGTCATCATGTCTTCACACCTGTTTTCTTGATTAACCTCGTGGTAATAGAGTCTAGAGAACTAAGAATGAAATAAAACAAATTGTAGTGATTGTTATATTGTTGATATTTTCCAAAGAGTGTATAGGCTTCACCCAGTGAGTCAAGGTTTTAAAACATGAGTACACTAGAGAAATATTTTTAAATTCATTCTTTGTTGTGTGTGTGCAGAACACTCAACACCATCTCCCAACTCTTAGATGCTTGGTGACTTGTTCTAGATAATCCAGTGCTGTGATGAGGACATCGATGGACTGGATCTTAGGTGTTGATTTGCTCAAGTCTACTCTCCCTCTCTTCTTTTGTATGGAATACTGTAGTGGAGGAAGCAAAAAGTCAGTGTGTGAGGAGGTTCTGGAAGACCCAAGGAGCTACCAGCAATATGTCTGTGTGTGTGTGTGTGTGTGTGTGTGTGTGTGTGTGTGTATGTGTGTGTGTGTGTGTGTGTGTGTGTGTGTGTGTGTATGAGAGAGAGAGAGAGAAAGAGAGGAGAGAGAAGAGGATGATGATGGCCATTTTTGGCTAGAAAGGCCTCATGAGCCGAATGTGAGCTATTCAAAGTGCTAAGCAAAGTAACAGTTTTTAAATTATTTGCATTTCTCCTCAGTCTTTATCATTGTGATTGGATGCATGGAGCTGAAATCCACAGGCATCTTAATTATCTTGAACAAACTTTACATTCTTAATTAAAAGATATGCGGAGAACAAATTAAATAAAGATAAGCTCAAAGTCTTTTTTCAAATGTTGTACTTTTTAAAATTAAAACATAATTATATCATTTCCTGCTTTCTTTTCCTCTCTCCTGTCCAAACCATCCCGTGTACCCATTATATTCTGTCAAACTCATAACCTCTGTTTTTTTTTAATTGTCATAACACACACATATAAGTGCAACCTATTTAGTCCATATAATGTTACTTGCATGTATAGGTTTTCTGGGCTGGCCACTAGGTATTGCTTAACCAATTTGGAAACTTTCCCCTGGGAACTACTATTTCTCCCACTCTTGACATTTCTTAGTTCTGTGTAGTTCTTTGTGTAAGGCTGAGGCCCCATGAGATTTCCCCTTCCACATTAGCATGTCTGCTGATACCCTTATTCTGGTCTTGTTTAGGCAACCATGGTGATGGGAATTCATGGGTGTATGTTCTGATATTCTGGCTACATTCTAAATATTTACCCTTATACCCACATATAAATATTGATCTCATTCTCATCAAAGAAATATCACCTTACAACAAACAGAGATCATTACAAAAAAACACAACATCAAAATGCAGACAATAAGTGACCATGTAGTTAGCCTGGCCCCAGATGATACATCTATAACACAGCTCTTATACCTTAGGCTCAGGGGTCATAATGGAAGAGGAAGGCAGGAAGATTGTAAGAGCCAGTGGGATTGAAGGTTTACTGTGAGATTCTGTCTATCTTTATGGAGTGATATCATTCAAATTGAGCTAAGTTGGCTCATTTGTTTCTCTTTTCTTTAAATGGTTTCTCATTTTTCCCTCTAGAAAACTCAATCTCTCAACATTCAGGAAGTTATACGATGATACTTTCCAATTTATGTCCAGCAAAAAATGATCAGGAAACAATGAGTCACCATTCATGTTTATTATCTATATTTGTAAGCTAAGCTACAAATTGGCCAGCACAACCCTCTTCTTCAACAATAGGGTGAATGCTTCGCTCCACAGTCTTAAGTCACTAAAGATATCTGTCTTGTCAATTCAGTAGAGGAGATGTGACCTCCCCAAGCACATGGTAAGGACTCAGGTTGGCATGTGGGAAGCAGGAGTACCTACCATGATGCTGAGTGGAGGGTAGACCAAAGCAGCCCTTGGGTCCATCTTCTCAATCCCATTTCACATTGCTTATGATGCTCTTTATGACATTAATTCTTACAGTACCTCCTTCTTCCTGACATCACAGCTTCTCAAGGAAGTTGTGCTTAAATTTGCAATTTTTTTCATTGTATCAAATGAATTAGTGAGTAGCACATTTGCTGACATAAAATAATATCAAAAGTTTTGTCGTAAGGCATTTGTTCCTTGGTGAGAATTAATTAAAAGTGTTTAGTTTCCATTTATTTGTTTATCAAGTGTTCCTTCTAGCATTTCACCAGAGGATCTGAGTTTATTTGCCTGGATGATACCTCAAGCTATCAATTTACTCACGCCCGCTTTCCTGTACATTTCAAGTATGGAATATATTTAGGGCAGAATGGATACAAGAGTAGTCCTTTGTGCAACTTTTAACTTTGTGTTTAAAACACAAGAATTTTTTAAACAGATACAAATTTATTATAACCTTAGAAATGCAAAGCATGAGAAAGTGGAAAGTGATATAAAATTGTTCCTTTCTTTTATGGAGTTTAAAAGATAAATCAATGTACAAAATGAGCTGGCAAACCACAACGGAGTCTGACCAACAGTCTAGAAGGAAGTCAAAGGTTCTGAGAGTATGTCAGGTCTGTATAATGGAAAATTATTCTCAAATGTTGGGGTGGAGAATGTAATTTGTTGCTGTTGTTTTGGTTTGAGGTGGTTGTTTGTTTGTTTGTTTGTTTGTTGTTTTAGCAAAGCATAGATTTAGGGAAGAAACAAGTCTTCTACTGATCTAGAAGTCCACAGTGAAAGCTACCCTCGTCAGATCCTGTTTCCATGAGAGCCACACTTTATAGATTTGTAAAGATTTGAGGCAATAATTGTTGCTGGTAATTTTCACACTTAAGGTTATAAAAGATGATTCTTAGTGAAAAGGGAAATGATATAAGTCAGGAATTATACATAATTTCATGTTATGAAAATTATCAAAATACATTCAGTAAGTTCTACAGTGAACATTTACAATTATATAAAAACACTCAAAAGAGGAAGAAGTAAGTATGGGGGAGGACCCGTGGAGGCATCTGCAAGCTGCGCAACCAATGACTTCAAGATTTCACTGACTAAAGGTAGAGAGGAAGCTATGTACCGAGCCCCCACCCCCCCCGCCCCATATCTAAGTCTATAACACAAATACAGACTAACCCAATACTCACAGTGTATCCCAGACTGGCTTCAAACACAGGGACCCACTTACCTCTCCTTCCTGAGTTCTGGGTTTACAGCCATGCACCCCACCCCGGCTATCAGAACTGGCTTTCTCAAATTCCAGTAGTGTTCCCTGCTTTGAACCTAGTTTGCTCTTCCCTGTCTACGCAGTCACGATCAAACTCCTTCAGCGTGCACGCGGAGTTTATTTGGATATATGGTGACGATGAGTTGAAAATGTCCTCTCTTGTTTGAGGTTGTCTTCATTAATCTGGGAAGGCAATGCTGGGATTCAAATTCCAAGCTGATACACATTTCAATTGTCGTCTCCCCTCCCCCCCATCAGACCCCTGTCAGCAGGCTTCGTTTCAACCTGCCTTCTCTCCCCACAAGTTCCTCTCGGGTGTAATCACACCAGGGCAATTCCACGTGGTTGGGGCGTTGGCTTGAGCCTCACATTTGCTAGTACAGTATTTTAGTTCTCATAGTAGTTGTCTGGACTCTCGCTGACAGGTGGTCCCTGAATGGTAATGGGTCTCAGAGTCCCCTGGAGAGTTTGTGGAAGCCCAGGCCTCTGTGCGCCTCCCCAGAGGCTGTGCAAGGTAGGGATTCAAGAAGCTGCATTTCTAACCAGTTCCAACGTGACAGGCATTGTTGTTCCCTAGGGCCCATACTCTGAGAATCACTGTCCCTTAACAGCTGTGGTTATGTGGACAAGATCACTTTCTAACTCACTTAGTATGTCCTTGGGAAATAAATCCAGCCAAGATGATCCAAGTGTAGAGTGACAGTTGCCCATCTCTCACCCTAGAGTGACAGGAGGGACAGCGAGGTACTGGGTACCAGACGCTCTGCCACCATGGAGAGGCGGATCAGTGCCTTCCTTAGGGGAGACTGCAGGGAAAAGCGATGAGTTGTTGCCGGGTTGACTCAGAGGCTCCATCAGCCAGTGGACCAGTGAATGATGGCAAGCCCTTCTTCCGTATCGGCTTGTATCCATCCCACGCTTATTGCTGAGCTCTCCCAGCAGAAGGTAGCAGCAAGTGGTCATGCTTGAATGACCACTTGAGTTTCACTGAACCCAAATTTGTTAGAGGGGCTCAGCGCAAACAGAAAGCATGTCCCAAATACGTTGCCTGTCATCGGCTTATCCTGAATCTTTGGTGGTGTCTGTTACACAGACACAGTAATTGTCTTTGTGCTATCAGTTTTTCTATTGGATAAACCTTTGGCAAGATCTTAGTAGCCTTTCATCTCGGAAAATGAAACAAATCTGTTAAGCTATGTCGCCTAAGGCTCCACGCTGAGTCACTGGGTGTGGAGACAAAAGCCATAGAAATCTAAGCTCTGCATCTTATGCTTGGAACAACATGGTTGCCTGGTCACACAGCCTTCACATGGCTGGGGAAACTACTAAAAGAACTTTAAAAAAAAAACTTAAGAGCTCAAAAATAAGAAATTTAGAAGTCGAGATTGTTTTCAGAAACTAAATAAACATAACAATGCCCAATAATTATTTAATTTTTGAATATAATACTGACTAAGAAAACAGCTGTTTCCACTTACAGTCAATAGCTGTAGATGTTTGCCAGTCCGGTAGCCATTTTTAGCTTCAAACAATCGCGGTCTATTTTGGTCTAGGCACATGATAACTTAGTAAGTATAACTCCCGAAAAGTTAAGTCTTTAAGTGTTTTCCAGTCTGCTCCAGTTGCCAACCAGTAGCTATTACTCCATGGACTTCCTGACTTGGTTGTCTGTCTTTGCCTCCATATCTGTATTTCTGCACTCCACCTCCACCACCTTTCTTGTATCCCTTCCAAGAAGTCATTGCAGATTTGCAGCTTTTGTATGTCAGTAGCTGGAGTGGTTTGAGTCCACTAAAGACACTTCTTTGGTGCTAGGGCCCTGGTTGTCCCTTGAACACTTCTTCAGCTCAGAGGCTACATCTTGACTGAAGATAAAATAAGTTTGTCATGCAAAGTTCTTCCCAGTTTTATAATTTACTTCCTGGGTTAAAAGCAGCCACACCTTCCGATATTTCAAGAGCAGAAATGTTGGATTCTTTTTATTCTTTCTCATCCCCATCAGCTAATGGGCCAGCTCTCTCACCCACACTTCTTCCTTCCTTGCAGCACTAAATGAACTGGCAGCAACATGTGTGCCTAGTTTATAAGTTTAGAGCAAACCAGAGACCATTTCAGATCTATAGGCCACTTAACGCTGGCACAGGACCCAGCTCTTCTTAGGGTCACACAAAAGTAGCCATAGGAGGAGTGGATCCTGGTTCATATACTTCACGTACAACAAGCATTTGGATTTGAATTTTTATATTTTTTTGTGTGACGTATTTTTTTTAATTTTGCATCAGCCATCTAAAAATGTAAAAACTCTCCTTAGCTTAAAGGGCTTATGAAGGCAAGCGTGGACCAGATCAGGGCCATGATAGCAGCTGGCCAGCTCTTGCTCTGGCAATGCAAGCTGCATCCCTCCCTTCCAGGCCATTACTGGGTTTGTCTTATCAAAAGCCTCAGCTCTGTACAGCAGGGACGACAGACATTTTGCCATGGTAGCATTCCTCTTCAAATGCCCGTTCCTCCCTCATTGTAGACCAGATTTTCCTGCAGTTACAAATAGCCCCCAAATATCTGACTTCTAACTGTTATAGCAGCATGCAGCAGGCACGGCAGTGAGGCTAGGAAGCTGAGAGGACATATCTTCCACCGCAAACAAGAAGCGAAGAGCAAACTGGAGTCAGAGTGGGACTTTGGACTCTCAAAACCTATCCCTTGGCCGGGCGGTGGTGGCGCACGCCTTTAATCCCAGCACTCGGGAGGCCCAGGCAGGCGGATCTCTGTGAGTTCGAGGCCAGCCTGGTCTACAAGAGCTAGTTCCAGGACAGGCTCCTGCAAAGCTACAGAGAAACCCTGTCTCGAAAAAACAAAAACAAACAAACAAACAAAAAAAAAAAACCCTGTCCCTTGCTCTACCCCTCCCGCAAATCTGTGCTGCTCCTCAGACAGTGCCCCCCATCTGGAAACCAAGTATTCAAATAGGTGAACTTATGGGGGGGGCATTTTCATTTAAACCATCATAAGTTGTTTTGGTTTTTGTTTGTTTTTGTTTTACTTTTTTTTACAAAAAGGAATTACTGCAAAGAATAGAATAAGATATATAATAAAGATGAGACTAAATCAATGGTTATAATAGCATTAATATCCTGGCATGGAATGTTAGCCTTTATTACCTAGAAAGCTAGGTGTTGAGCAAGTTACTCTTTTCAACTTCACTTTAACTCTGGTACAGAACCTTTAAGGTGGAAGCTTATTTGATATCCCAAATCAGTTACTTCTTTGCAATCACGAGAGGTAAAAATACTATCAGTTCTTTTTTTTATCCTAACTAATTCTTCAGTCTCTTCTCTCCTCATTTCAGAGGACAGTGTTTGTGTGAACCCTACAACACCACCAAGGACGCTGTTTAATAAAGCAGAGGCAACCTTCAAACACAAGAAGAACTTCAGGCTCTATGTGCCGTGTGTGTTTACGACATTCACAAGGATGCTAACAGCTTCTCTAAACCAAGATGAGTTCACAGTGAGGCTTTCTGTGTTAGGAAATCCATGTGTTCTTTTTAAAAGACCTGGAAGGTTCTCCCATAGCTGGAAAAGATTGTCCACTTGGTCTGAAAAAAAGATTATCTTTCAGGAGCCCAGCCACTAGAAGAAACGAGTTCCTTCCATACCTCTAAATATCAAAATAAGTAATTCACATATATAACATATAAATCCAAAAAGTTAGCTTGTACGATTGCCAGGACTAGCAATTCTGAGATATGTGCAGTAGGCCAGCAGCCTCAGGCCCAGGGGTACCTGCCACAGAAATATTGAACTTTCAGTCCAGAGGCTGAACGCAGAATTCTTTTCTTCCCAGATACCTTCATTTTTTTCTATAAAATGTCAGCTGATTGCATGAAGTCCCTCACATAAAAATGTGTTCTCTGCTTTCAAAGACTACTTAGATGCTATTTTGAAAACACCTTCACAATAAATCACACCCAGGCTTCTGTTTGACGATGAAGCTGTAGCCTAGCCACAGCTGTACCTAAAACGATGCCTTGCAACTGTATGTCAGGCGTTGAGGACACAGAGGTCATCAAGTCTGCTAGACTTGTGGCTGTTTAAGTGACAATACAAGTTAACAGAGGGAAACCGAGTTAACATAAAATGAGTAGAGAAAAGGAATGTGTAGACATTCAGTGTAAAAAAGCGAGGACGTGGTTAGCGAACTGGGACAGAACTAGGCTCACAGCAACTGAAGAGCCAGATGCCTTATCCCGAGGCCCAGACACTATGGCTTCTCCAGTAATGTTATGCTGTAAACAATGCTATCTGAGCCATCTTTGTGCGTATACTGCTCACTATGGCCATGAGCTGCCACCACTCGCTAGCCTACACACAGACTTAGAAACGCGTACAGGCTAACTGCCCAGTGCAGCAGCTGTCTCCCTCTGCCTGCTGCTTCTGGCTACATCTTCACTTTTTTTTTTCCTACTGGCACCGTTTGTTTGAGACTCACTGAAAACAGAAATAGACCAAGGCATATGTTCTCGAGAATGTATCATTCAATTTTGTTAGCATGACTTGGCCAGCGTTGCCCTTGTGACAGGACACTGTCACACTTGAATCTTTGCAGATTATCGTTTCGAGATGCAAAACTTTGTATCACTACTGGTCTGTTCAAGTTGGCCTGGTTTGACCTGGAAACGTTTCCCAGATTGATCATAATGCCTTTCGGATCCACAAGGAAATAGAAATGTTGGTATGTTGGTCAGGAGTTGGACAGCAGTCCAGGAATGACTTGAGAATCAAAATTAACTTACTCCTGGGAGTTTAGAAAGGGAGGGTTTTGTTGGGATAATCCAGCCCTTTTAGAACTTGATGATTTCTGCACCACGAGGACTCTGCCAGGCAGAATGCGTTGTTTAAAATACCGACCATCCTAAGTGAGAATTTGTTCTCTTGTTTCTTTCTGTGGGAAACATATTTTCCCACCCCTTTCCGATACTAAACATCTCGGTCTTCAGCCTCTTGTCACCTTGTGTTCAACCTCTATGCTTCTGTTCCAGGTCCTGGCCTCTATCCCAGCCTAGTGACTTCCTTCAAAGTCCCAGTCATGTTCCTCATTTCAATGTTGTCAACACAAAGAACTCACACGCCGGCTCTTGTCAAATATTGTACAAAGCTCGATACCGATTCATATCCATAAAAAGGAAGAAATAGATAGGAGTTTTGTATCAAATCTATTTATAATTCTGTCCCATGCAGTATGCTTATTATCACATTAGATAATTATCACATTAGATATTATCACATTAGATAACTCTAATTATCACATTAGATATTATCACATCAGACAACTCTAAATCATAAAATTATCGTTGTGCCTAATTTTTTTTTTTTTTTTTTTCGAGACAGGGTTTCTCTGTGGCTTTGGAGCCTGTCCTGGAACTAGCTCTTGTAGACCAGGCTGGCCTCGAACTCACAGAGATCCGCCTGCCTGGGCCTCCCGAGTGCTGGGATTAAAGGCGTGCGCCACCACCGCCCGGCTCTCGTTGTGCCTAATTTTAAAGTCATTTCCCATCACATTATCAATTACGTTAATAATTTGTAGGGTACTTGGTACCTTTGTAGATTTGTGGATTGTTTTTTATTATTTAAATAATAAACAAGTTGAGGAAAGTTTGCAGTTTCTCCATAAGAGTCACATCGTATTATCGTCGGGCTACATAATGACGTCTGGCAACTAACTTCAGTATTCAGTATACCTACATGCTGTCGTAGTTAGGGTTTCTATTGCTGCGATGAAACACCATGACCTAAAAGCAAATTGGGGAGGAAAGGGATTATTTGCCTTACCCTTTAGCATTGCTGTTCATCACTGAAGGAAGTCAGGACAGGAATTCAAACAGAGCAGGACCACAGAGGCAGGAGCTGATGCAAAATCCATGGAGGGATCTGCTTACAAGCTTGCTTCTCCTGGCTTGCTCAGCCTGCTTTCTTATAGAACCCAGGACCACCAGCCCAGGGATGGCCCCACCCATCATAGACTGGGCCTTCCCCTATTGAACACTAAATAAGAAAATGCCTGATAGTTGGATCCCATGGAGGCATTTGCTCAACTGAAGCTCCTTCCTCTCTAATGACTCTAGCTTGTGTCAAGTTGACACACAAAACCAGCCAGTACATGGGATTTAATTTAAAACTGTATACAGCTAATTATGGTCTATTTTTATTGGCAAACAAATAGCAGATACCAGGCTTTTCAATTAAGGGAGTCAAAAATCAATATTGTTAGACTGGAAATGCTGGGAACACAGACTTTTTAGGTTTTTTTGTTTGTAAGGAAAATTTGTCTGACATTGGAGTTATATATCTGTATTTTTCCCTCCCTTTCATTTTATTTTGTTTGTATGTGTCCTTGATTCTTAGTAGCTAACCACCCATATAAAAGCAGTCACTGAACTTTGAGTGGGTTAGAGAAAAGAAAGTAGCTGCTAATAGATGTGGCCTTGCAGGGCAACCTCTCCAGCCTGGCCATTCACATGGGCACAGATGTCCACAGTAATGCCATCATCCATGCTTTTATGTGAACCAGAAATCTGAAATGATTTCTAAACAGCGGTCTCTGATGTATTGCCCACATAAATACTAAAACAGAACAGACAGAGTTGCTGGAGAGAGGAAGCCGCAGTTGTGTGCTGGGAGCACAGAAGCTTTAGTATTTCGTTCATAGGGATGCTGAAAGGAAAGCCGTTCCCTTCCTTGCTGCGACTCCAATGGCAACACTGAGAAAACATCGCTCGTTTCTCGTCTACCTCCCTGGAAATCTGCTGACCTGCGTTCACGGTCCATTTCAGAGGATTAGCTGCATCACCTGGCAAGGAGCGTCCTCACACCTCCTAGGTTCCGCTTCTGTGCAAAGGTGTGCTGGATCTGAGAACATTTTATCTGCCTGGTTGATGTTCAGTGTTTCCAGATAACTCAGAAGAACGCATAAGCCTTGGTAGATCATTAACCTGTTTTGCTTTTGAATAATGTGTCTTGACTTAGAAAGACTTCAAAAGATAATCATCCCATGATTTGTGACATGGCTTTAGAGAATAATGGTAATAAGTTCCTACAGTTAAGAAAGCAAATAAAATTGCTTTGTGATCATGTTACTAGGGATAGGTACACACAACAACACGCCATATGAATGCCTTAAGTGCATATGTAAATCTGTGTCTATGGAACCGTGTGTAAGGACTGTTTTCACACAAGGGGAGGCTTACTACCCTGAAGTAATGTGACTACCAACTTCAGCTTAACTGTGTATATATTTTAAAGGAAATAAATTAAAGAATAAGTTTCACACACTCCACAACACCATTGTACTTTCAGCCCTGTGTTTTTCTTTTCTTTTCCTCATATCCGTTTTTATCCAGTACCATGCTATATATTTAAACATTGTGTTGCTTGACTATTGACAGGTCTTACTACAGTATACGTTCTCTGAGAAGAGGCGTGTTCATGTTTCCAGCCACTGTATTTTAGATGTCTGTTAGACCATTGTTCACTCATGTAACTGGTATCATAGAACATAATAATTCTGCAATGAGAAAGACTGCCATATCCAGATTTATTTTACATAATAATATAAGTTCTGTAAGATGTGTTCATTTGCCACAAAGTGCCAAGATTTTTTTTTCTCCAAAGGACCAGACAAATATTTTAGAATTTCAAGACATGAGGTCTCCATGTAAATATTTTCCTCTTGTAGTTCAAAAACATCTGTACAATATAGGTTAAACATAAACAATGAAAAGTTCCAATAAAACATTATCAGTAACTGCTGAACATAATTCTAAGTGTCTTTTGTAGACCACAATCCTGGCATATTAGTAGTTAAAAGACCATATACAGAACCACTTCCTATGGAAAAACCAGAGAAATGTTTTCATTTCAGTAAATAATTAGAATTTGCCTGGAGAACTTCCTCCTTTCCCTGACCACTAGCAGCAAACGGTCTTCAGTCTGTTCTGATGGGAATAGTGTGTACTGAACCCCACTGCCATCCCTAGGGGAGGTCTGGCATGTTATCAACTGTAAAACATGTAAGGAAAATTCATAATGTTTACAACAAATTAAAATCTTAAATACACAGAGGAAGAAAAAAAAACAGTAACAGGAAGAAAGAATCATTTTATTGATGTATTTCTTATCAATACAAAGCAAAAGACAGAGGAATAAAATACACTTGCTGACAGCCGGACAGGCTTGAAGTAGAAAGTTCTCTACCTTGATAGACTAATAGAGCAAAGTAAAGTTTAATTTTGTTGTTGTTTGTTATTTTTCAAAGAAAGATTAAGATTTTTATCATTCACAGATTTTTTAATGATAGGAGTCTAAAGCACAATATTCAAAGTATATTTAGCATAGAAGAAAATGTGAAATGGAGTAAAGAACTATGCTAAAAATAATAATAATTAGTTGCTATAAAATGATACAAATTACAACTCTTTAGCCATCGGGAATGTGCAAATCCAAGCTACACAGAAAAGTGGAATGTGGTGGTGTCTAGCTATAATCAGGGCTTCTGTGAGACAGAGACAAGAGGATTGCTGCAAGTTCAAAGCCAGCCTAGTTTGTTTAGCAAGTTTCACCCTGTCTGATATAAAAAAACAAAACTAAAACACAAACAAAAACAATGATATTGAGATTCTACTTCATCCTGTTCAGAAAGGCTATCATAAAGAAAACAAAATACTTGTGTGTGGGGGGGGGGGTGGAGGGCTATTTCCTAACTTCCTATGCCAGGAGTGAGAGGGGTGTGGAATCACACTGACAAACTGAAACTTAAATTCATGCCCTAATTCTATTGGTCCACCAAAAACCTGGTGCGAAGCAAATTTATAAAGAAGATATGGTGTTTATTTGCACTGAGGTTTTATTCAGTCATGAGAGTGAATGAAATTATGTTATTTGCAGAAAAAAAAAACAGACTCTAGCTTCTCAAAGTCAAGTGTTGTATGTTCTCTCTCACATGTGGAATCTGGGGGACAAAAACATACCATGAACATTATGGAAGTGGGACAGGAAAGGGTATGCAAGCTGGTACAGCCCCTTTGGATATCAGTGTGGTGATTTCTCAGAAAATAAGGAAACAACCTTCCTCAAGACCCAGTAATACCACTTTTGGGTATATACCCAAAGGAAGCTCAATTGTGCCACAAGGACCTGTGGTCAACTATGTTCATAGCAGTGTTGTTTGTCATAGCCAGAACCTGGAAACAACCTAAATGCCCCTCAACTGAAGAATGGATAAGGAAAATGTGGTACATTTACACAATGGAGTACTACACAGCAGAAAAAAATAATGACATCTTGAATTGTGCAGGCAAATGGATGGAGCTAGAAAACATCATTTTAAGTGAGGTAACCCAGATACAGAAAGATAATTATCACATGTACTCACTCATAAATGGTTTTTAAACATAAAACAAAGAAAACCAGCCCACAAATCACAATCCCAGAGAACCTAGACAACAATGAGGACTCTAAGAGAGACTTACATTGATCTAATCTACATGGGAAGTAGAAAAAGACAAGATCTCCTGAGTAAATTGGAAGCATGGGGACCTTGGGGGAGGGTTGAAGAGAAGGGTGAGGTAGGGAGGGGAGCAGAGAAAAATGTAGAGCTCATTAAAAATAATAATAAAATAATAAAAAAGCAAGGGTGGTTGGGGTGCATATGGCAGAAGTCCATTATATGCTTGGAAATGCTATAATGGAAATCCTTACTTTACATTTAGTGTATGCTAATGAAAACTGAGGTTATTACAACAGATATACAATAGCTTAACAAAAAGTAAAATAACCATAAATAAGGATCTAGAATTTAAATTGAATAAGAGAATAAAAATGACTTATGCAAAGCCATTAAAATATCAACCAAGGTAAGTGATACTGATAAAACCTGAAAAATATTTATTGCCTAACATCTAATTTAATAGACTATCTTGTTAACTAAAAACAATGGGCCTGAAGCAGCTCCAGATTTTGCCTTTCATTCTGTCTCTGGGAGGAGAGAAAGAAAGAACCACACTGACAAACTAAATCATACCCCCAAGTACTAACTCCACTGGTCTACCCAAAGCCAGATGCTTCTGTTGGTCAACCCAGTCATATACTGACATCATAAATACAACATGCTGAGGTAACATGTGTAAAAACCTCTGCAAAAAAGGAAACTGTGTCTCCCTCAAGACCTTACTCAATCCTCTAACAAAGTTGATATTTTTAGTTGTGTGTGGCAATGTGGTGACAGGACCTATTTTCTTGTTTGGTTTATATTTGAAAACCTATCTGGCAGATCTGAGGAGAAGTGGCATGCTAACTCAAGTAGTATTTAATTTAGCAGCCAGGGATAGGGAACATTGAATGTCCCAGGATCCTTGGAGCCATCTAAGCAATGGTATGGAGATCTCAAATTGAGAATTACTTGAATATTATAAGTCATTTCCTACCTATTAGGGGAAGCACTGAATTCTAAAGAAACCCTTTAGTAAAATGTCATAAACCAAAAGAGAGAGAGAAAAACTTAAAAATTAATTAAATCAAACTTTGGCTGCAAAAACATGATGCTTACTGAAAACAAGCATGCAAAATCATGCTTGCAGTGATGGTGTATATTTAATACCAACAAACTCCTGATGGTGCAGACTACCGAGTGCCCATATATCAGTGTGCTTGCTTAAGGAGTATCTACTGCTTCCTGGATAGCAATTACTTTGGGGACAGCAGCAAAGGAGGGCGAAGCAGAGGATCATAATGTGGAGATTTATCACGATTTCAAAAGTACACCAAAACATGCAGGCAAATGGCAGCTAGCTCAGGGTAAATCCTGCTAGCGTGTACACTCACATCTCATATAGCTCCTTCAAACAACTTTTACTTCATGACACATCATTAAGTATAATTAAATGCTTACTGGAAGTGAGTGAATATATGCAGATTCTTGAAAATTAATGCAGCTGGCGTGGGTGAGCCAGCAGCCACAGGACTCTCTCTATCATCACAATGGGATAAAGGGATTCATAAAACCCAGAATCCTGTAATTCATTTTCCTATATACACAGTCGAGGTGTTCTGCCTTAATGTAGGAGGTCCTTCTTTCCATGTGTTGCTTGTATTGGTTAATGAATAAAGAAACTGCCTTGGCCTGATAGGGGCAGAACTTAGGTAGGCGGGGAAGACAGAACTGAATTCTGGGAAGAAGAAAGCAGAGTCAGAGACACCATGGAGCTGCCAGAATCAGACATGCTGAATCTCTCCTGGTAAGCCACTGCCACGTGGCGATACATAGATTAATAGAAATGGGCTAAATCGAGGTGTAAGAGTTAGCCAATAAGATGTTAGAGCAAGTAGACCAAGCAATGATTTAATGAACACAGTTTCTGTGTGTTTATTTTGGGGCTAAACTAGCTGGGCGGCTGGGACAAACAAGCTGCCCTCTCCCTTGCAACACTGCCTTTTTAAAAAAATCTGTTCCTGAATTTTTCTGTATATTTGAGATATTGAAAAACGTCTGAAAAGAAGTCTGAAAAGAAATATACTTTTAGTGCCCTCATTTAAAAAAAGGTTCTCAGCAAATACGAGTTAGACAGAAGTGGGGTAGCAATGAGCTTTACTCTAAGCCAGATGGAGGAAAAACATGTACTTTGTGAGGCTTCAATTCTTCAGTGTGTGAGCCCCGGAGTTTCAGTTGAACCCAGTCTGCAGGAAAATGCTCCTCTTGGTTAACATGGGCCACAGGTAGTAATCTATATGACTACCCGAAGATGCCCATGCCCTACAACAGGTAGTGTTTAACTTAGCACATGAAGGCTTGGATCCTGCTCTGCTGCTATAAGGTGTCTTGAACGAGTTCCCTCAGTGGAGATTGTTTCTCATGAGCAGTCCTGAGGCTGTGAGAAAAGCTCACGGTGTGGGGAAAACTCACGCTGAGAGTCCTACTGAACTCATTTTTGAGGCACGAAATACTGGACCACTCTTCTTAGCAAGAAACAGCCATTCTGTGATATCATTGCGACAGCTGCCCTCCCTTCTCACCTTTTGCCTTGTATCCCCACAGCACAGCTGGATGGCACTGAGTTTACCTCTTGAGATCTCATCTCCTGGAGGAGGGGGATAGACGTACTATGTCTATAGAAATACAGATAGGAAGACAGAAGTGACACAGAAGAAAGAGGAAATGTAGCCCAGGCCCAGAAATACCACAGAAGACGGACAGAGTGCAGCCTCAGAGAGGACTCTCCCAAATGTGGGAGGAACAATTGGCTGTGGCATGAACTGGGAGCAGAGAAAAGAAGCTGCAATCGCCAAGTAGGTGTGGTGACAGGTCTCAAAGAAATCTGCCCTACCAACCTATTATTTCTTCCAGGAATTTCAGCAAAATTAAACTCTTGATTGACAGATTGTTTTCTTTAGCACCAATCTTTAGCTCACTTCTGCCCTGACAAGTCACACACCAAGCTGAGGGGAAAGGTGAACATGGGTTTATCTTTGTGTCTTTGTACATGAACCATCACCGAAAACTAAAACTAATCCAGGCAGAAAAAAAAAAAAAAAAACCCACAGGAGACAATGCATTCATTCATCATATTGTAGGTATAGAGAAATTCATCTGTTAATACCAAGGAATTTGTGGTATAATTTGACAGACTTTTAGTTAAGATCAATTATTCTATTTTATAAGGCAGAAACAAGGGGTTTATGGACATTTTAGGAAAATATATTCGCTGTTGTAACCGCATGTTTATTTCTCAATTCTCCTTGTTATCTACAGCTAAAAGAGTAGCATCACCCATGAAGGTGAAGCAGTTGCTGGGGGGATGATGTTTGCTTTCTGCTGAGGGAGAAGCCCAAGGGGCTGGAGATGCTGTGTCTTTATGTGACATAAATTGATGCTGGCTATGGCTCATCAAAAATGTAAAGAAAGTTGAAGGAATAGGGCCCAAGGGAAGAAGAAAGCAGGGTATTTTAGAGGAACAGGAAACTCATTGAGAGTTTTATTGAACTGAATAAATTTGTGGTTTCTTCCTCATTTTACAACTTCCGAAACACCGACACAGATAATACCGAAGGCAGTCACTGGGTTAGATGGCTTACCAAACAGAAAACCAATGGCTACTAGGTAAAATTAAAGTCTGTTCAAGGGATGTCTGTGAATTCAAATCCTTCTCTGTCTACTTTCACCTTTACTGCTGTATCAGCCATGTGTTGAGAATATTTCCCCATCAGTGTGAAGCCAAGAGTATCCCCATGTACAGTAGTCAGCCAGTATACACGGGGGCAAAGGCATTTCCTGCATAGAGAACTTGGAGCATGGTCAACAGCTTTTCCCACCACAGCAACTTCGGCCTGCTATCAGATTCTGCAAATGTGGCGACGGACAGGACACTCTATTATCTGCAAAAGTGGCCGATGCCTGTGTGCTGAGCCCGGGGAAGGTCAGAGGGAAGGGAGACAAAGTAACTGTGATGGCAGGATTCTAGAAGACGACCCCAGTGATCCACATCCCACAGAATCCTTCGCCTTATGGAGGATTCAGAGAGATCAACACCAATCTTTCTTCTAAGGCTAGTTCAGCACATATAGAATTTTTATCAAAAGTAGGTGTTTTCACTTTTAACAAAGTAAGAACATTGGGCTTTTAATTTATTGTTAGCATATTTCTTTTTGTAAGTCACTATCTGTTTAGTTTTCATAGAAGTTGAGTTATAAGTATTAAGTGAATATTATTTCAATTTGTGGACCATGTTTTCCTAACACAAAACTATTTAAAGTGACAAATAGCCCTTTTGTACCATGGCCAGTTAAATAACAACATTGCTCATATTTCCCAATTTTTATTCTGCTGTCCCACGAATCTGATTTCATTTCATAATACTAATTGACCATCTTTACAATGTGTCAATTAGTATTAAAATGCATTGCAGACCGATGCCAGTGGTTAATTATAAATACCCCCATTAGATATAGTCCCTTCCCTATGATGTCCATGACACTTTTAAATCCAAATTAGAAGAGTCATGGGAAAGGATTATACATTAGCCAATTCCATCAGCTATAAAAGACTTCAAGTTGCTGTGGAATTTGGCTTCATTTTCAAGAGCCGGGGAGGAAGATCATCTCTACCTTCATTAAGAAGTCTAAACTAAACGTCAATTTTCTTCTTTACAAGGGTTGGTACCTTAGGTTTTTCCTTATAATATACAGTTTTGTGTAGGCAAAGTTTGAGATCATCATTAGCATATTTTATCTGATTATAACAGATGGTATAATCCTTTCTATGCATGGTAGCAAGTGTAAAAGGGGGGTTAAGAAATTAATTCATTCACCCTTTTCAGCACATAGACATTTATTAGATTTCATCCATGGCACCTAATAAATCTCAAGTGTTGCAAAGAATTTATTGCTCATCCACAAAGAGACAGAACTGCAATAAAGGTGTGTTGTAACTGTAATAAGAGTTCTACACAAGTCACTATGGTTACTGAGAAAGAAGAGCTTAATGAACTATGCATGAGCTGCTCACACAAGACTTTACATGGGAGAAAAAAAAGAGGATAGTGGGGCCAGCATCAGCAACCAAGGGCATTTTCATCAGAAAAGGGCATGGATGCACCAGTATTGGTTGCGGTTCAGCGAGACTGAAGCACAATACGCTCGCTTCTAAACATTTGCCGTCATGTGGCATTTCCCCTTTATCTGTGCCTCTCTGTTCCTTAGACTGGAGCCCCTGAGGTCAAAGGTTCCTTTCGTGACCCCTGCAGCCATCACAGGACCTAGACCACAGTTTGGGTGAGTGTCTATTGCCTGATATATAAAAATTGTAAGTAAATGAATGAGTACAATATCTAAGGCTCAGAAACACTAAATTGCTATGTCATCATTCTGAATGATATTTTCTATAATTTTCCCAATTATATCTCTGAACTTTCATAATGCCATTTAAAAGAGAAGAAAATATCACATGAAATTAACTTTGCTTCGCTAAGCATTTATGGAGTGTAATTATTGATCACTAAATACTTTTATCAGTATTATTTTCTCCTCAGATGCCTTCCATTCCAGCAGGCCCCCAAAATTTCTCTCTTAAAGATCACAAGATCCCACAGTTTTGACACACAGTATACCTACTTCAGTCCCTGTCTTCTTGAACTATAACCAGAGATCTTCCAGCTCTAAACACCCGTGATGCTTTCTTCTGCTCCCGCCTTCATTTAGGTTGTCTTCGCTCTGCACTTTTAACACACACACACACACACACACACCACACAACATCAACACACCAACACGCTCTCTCCCCAACACACACCTTCCTAGCTTCACACCTAGCTAACTCCTGGGCATTCACTCTTAACTTTGCATCTCTTATGTCCTGCACAGGCCTCCCCTGCGCTGCCTGTTCCTAGCCCACATAGTGTCATTGCACTTACTAAAGAGCCTAGAATTACCCCTGTGTTTCTCTGGCTCACCCTAGGGAGAACTTTGCAGGCAGAACAAGCAAGTTTGTCTGCACATTTGTGCGTGTGCGTGCGTGTGCCATAGGTTTGCTTTTATTTGTGGCAGATATTCAATATATTAATTATAAGAACAATAAAAAAAATTAGGGCAGTAAACTACAGGTCTTTGTAATAAAGTGGTTTTGTTTCAATTGATTGGATGATAATGAAAATTCTCAATGCTTACTTGTCTGTGGTAGCACCATGGCTAAGAAACGGATAGCTGTAATCGGAGCAGGCATCAGTGGCCTGGGAGCCATCAAGTGTTGTTTGGATGAAGATCTGGAGCCAACATGCTTTGAAAGAAGTGATGACATTGGAGGCCTATGGAAATTTCAAGTACATTTGCATTTTATTTGACTTTAGATATGGTTTCACTAAGATAGCTGTAGCAATTTGGATAGTTTCATTAAATGGAACATACAGGATGTCACATAATCAGTCATTTAGTGACTCTAATCTCTGTGCTTATGTCAATTATTGAGGAAATTTGTCAACTTCAGATGAGGAATAAAATTTGGAAGATTGTATTCAAAGCAGCTGAAATCTGTGTGACCCTCACAGATCTTAGTAAAGGGATGGTGGCTATTGATTTTTTAAAACTGTTTAGATGTGCTGTTCTTATTCAAAGTTAAGGGTGCTGTAGATTTGGGAGGCAGGACAGACTGATGGTTCATTGATGACCTTCCACTATGTAATTATGTAATTTCATGTTCTGTCTTGTGGTAATATCTGCATGATACTCTTTCTTAAATGTCCCAGATAACCACAGTAAACCACAGTATAGGGATACAGATCAGTGTGTGTAGATCTCTCTCTCTCTCTCTCTCTGTGTGTGTGTGTGTGTGTGTGTGTGTGTGTGTGTTTGTGTATGTTTGTTTGTGTATGTGTGTGTGTGTTTTACAGGGCAATGACTATTTTTTTCTCTGAGTTCTAAATAGCAAGAAATGCACTGTTTTCAAGGGTGCTAAATGTTGAATAGGCTCAAGTTTCTATGTGAGCATCTTCTTTTAGTGCTTCTCTCCTTTATTGGATGTGTCCATGAAACTCAGGACTTGCCATCAATGATTTCCAGTTCTGGAGACCTTACAGAACTGTTTTGCTCACCAGTCATGGATGGCCCTTAGAATGTCTTCATTGATGAGTTAATTTTTTTTTATTCCTCTTGGCTTTTATTTGCACTCAGGACATATAGCAACAGCTTAATTGTGAGACTTCATTCCTGTGGACAGTGGTTGCTCTGGCAAAGTAGTTAGCATGGCTGTCTCACAGGGATCTCCCTTTGGTGGCCCTGAAACAGAGAAGTATCCAAGGAGCAGCCTTGCTCACCCCAAATACCTCCTAATATGTTGTTGATATGATTCATGTACCCCTCTGCAACCTGTGGGATTTTTCCAGGGATTGACACTCGGTTTATAAATATCAATATCTATGTTATTTCTTCTTTAAGAGTTTATTTATTCAATGAATATTTTTGAATACTTACTTGTACAAGGCACTTTTACAAGTGATGGAATATACTAACAAATATGAGTACAAAATTCTCAACATCAGGGTGCTTAAACTCTAACCAAGATAAAGGAAAATAAAATGGGGTAGATAGTAGCAGTAAGCAAGCATACTGCAAAAAGTACAGCAGGATCTGAGACTTGGGAATATAACCTAAGTACGAGGCCGCAGATAACCTCAAGATAAAGTGATTTGGGAACAATGAGTTAAATAAAAGGCAAGGATGAAGAGCATCTGAAAAGGGGGTTTAGAGGGAACTTGGGGTGCAGAACTCTGAGGTGGGAGCATGGCTGGCTTGGCAGGGAGAACCAGCAGGCTGGTGCAGCTGGCTTAGTGCCCAAGGGTGGGGGGGAAAGCTGGGCTATGCTTCTGAGGGATGCATAAAACTGGGTTTTGTCAGTGGGTATAGACTTTAGTAAAGATTTTGACAGAACCTGAGATGAAAGAGAAACATTCTTACATTGTAGAAGGACCATCCTGCTATGTTGAGACTAGACCAATGGAAAGGCTTAAAAAGTATATCTAATTTCAAAGATTCTCAGTGATAAGGCAGACATGATATTATATCAAACTGTATCAAGATTCCTGAGAGGACAGCAAGTTGTACTATTTAAAATATGATATAGTGTATCATACATGTTAGTGTCTATCACATTTCTCTTAGCAGTTTTTATCATATATATACATATATACATATGAATGATAACTATATGTGCTTATAAGTTCATGGCTATTACATATTTTAATTGATAGCTCCTTTCATTAATATAAAAAATCTTGTTTCTAAAGAAGAAGAATTTTTACTGTACAGTGCATGGCATTGGTATTGCTATTACTATCTTTTTTGTTAGAGCTGGTACATGGAACTGCCTGAGCCCAAGCTAGACCTGGAGTGTGGAGACTGTAGATCTGGGGAGCGTCTGGGAGTGCATTGGCCCTTCCCATTTTGTGTAGCATTTATGGCTACCAGTCTCCAGCTTTTGTTTTCCTTAAATTGTATTTTACTTTCATACTTAAGGGAATTTTTATTGGGATTAGAAATCATTTTGATTTGCCATTTGAAAAACAATATTCTCTTTTCTGACATCCATTATTCTGATTGAGAAGTCATACACAGGATTTGTGGTTGATTTGATGTGATTCTTTCTCTAGGAAACAATGGATCTTGGGAGAAAACATTAGTAAATGTTTGACAATATATAAAAAGCAATGTTCCACTTTTTAAAAATACCTGGCATCACTTAAAATGTTTTATTACCTTGTAATTATGAAGTTTGTTGCATTGAGGGGTTTTATCTTCTAGAAAAATCCGTCAGAGAAAATGCCGAGTATCTACAAATCTGTGACGATCAATACTTCAAAGGAAATGATGTGTTTCAGTGACTTCCCAGTTCCTGAGCATTTTCCCAACTACATGCACAACTGCAGACTCATGGACTACTTCAGGAAGTACGCCAAGCACTTCCGCCTTCTGCCTTACATCCGATTTAAGGTGCAGTGTTGCATCCTGCGTATGTGCACATGCATGTGAGCAAATACGCTCACCTGTGCATGCACAAAAGTACCTCCTGGTTCCCACACATGAAGAAGAGGTCATCAGTGAGGGTCCACATCAGGAAACCATCACAGGTTGAAGTCTTTTGACAATTTCAGTTGAATGTGAGGCTGGAAGACTTTGCTCATCAGACCCTGTTTTGATCGTGCATTGTGGTGGCGAGCCCTCCTTATCAATTTGAAATCTTTGAGGACTTAGAATAATGCTAGTAGAGATTGAGCCAAATTGTGTTGCTTACAAAACAAGAAGCAGGCTCATGTAAAGAATATTTTATTTCCTACCTTCTACATATGATCAGCACTAAAACCTAAACACACAAACCCGTTTTCATCTCATGATGAAAATTTTAATTCCCTGAACTTCAAAATGCCGGCCAGAGGTAAAGGGATAGGCCTGTCCTAAGGAATGAAAAATGTGAAGAAATATTATCTCCATGCGTATCCTTCCTAGGAGGATATGAATGCTGTGGCTCCAGCCACTCCAATATTTCATAAAGCCTCAACTGTTTCTGTTTCTATAAGAGTATGTCTGTAACAGAATTTCCCCAATATGTTGAAAATACACCCAACACTGAACCTACTGTGGAAGGAACAGGAACTATATTGTCGTGAATGCCTTAGCTAAGTGTCCCGTCAGGGTTTGTGGGACTCGGGGAGGAGGACTCGGCAAGAACTGTCAGCTGAGTCACCTGTGCTTCCTTCTGTGTTCCTTCCTCAGACCCAAGTGAGGCAAGTGAGGAAGCGGCCAGACTTCGGAGTCAGTGGACAGTGGGATGTGGTTGTGGAGACGAGTGGCAAACAGGAGAGCCTGGTATTTGATGGGGTTCTGGTCTGTAGTGGTCATCACACTGACCCCCACCTGCCACTCACATCCTTCCCAGGTGTGTCCGGGAGAACCTGCTAGAAAGGCATTTTCCAAATAACTTACAGGCAGAAATGAGTGGGCATAAACGTTACTAAATTTCATGAGTGGGCATAAATGCTATTAAGTTTCATGAATGGGCATAAATGTTACTAAGTTTCATGAATGGGTATAAGTATTATTAAGTCTCATGAGTGGGCATAAATGCTACTAAGTTTCATGACTGGGCATAAATGTTATTAAGTTTCATTAAGTTTCAGTGAATTATCCCTGGTATCCCTCAGTAGCAAAGTGTTCCTTCTCTGTTAACAGGACAATGTAATCCATTGAAACAAAAAGCAGGCAAACACAATGACTCATGCTGTCCCCCTTATTATAATTACATCCAGCTTCTAATGACTAACAGAAATCAGCCCACATTCAAATAGTTGTAGTTTTGTCAACATAGTTGATCTCGGTCTATTCCAGAGAAAGTGCAATTAGTAAAAATGAGGGACAAGTGCCTAGCAAGCAGCTGGCAAGTCCACACATTTAGAAATCTGAGCATACGGGGAAGAAACTTCAGTGCATTTATTTATCATGAGTTCATTTTTAATTTATTTTATTGGTAAAGTATAATTACTCATTCCCCCTCCCTTCCTTTCTCCAACCGCGATATATACAATATATATGATTTAAGGGCTGGCCACTTGGTATTGGATAAACAATCAAAGGATATTTTCCCTGGAGAAGACTATTTCTCTGGCTCTCAGCGTTTCTTACTCAACTGTAGTCTAGGTGTATGTGTGGGGAATGAAATTTCCCTCTTCCATATCTTAGCTTCTCATTGACCCATAAAACCAAATGGACAGCTTAATAGTTCTATGTGGTAAAATGGTATCCATTTCAAGCCGGGGTGTTTTAGCTCCACTGTCTCCCCTGACTAAACCCCTCCTCTGACTTTTGACTTGCTTGCTCTCTCTTTCCATCAAATTACCACCAGGAATCAATTAGAAAATACTTTAAGTTTCAATTCCTTTGTATGGTGCCCAAGAAACCATTGTGGAAAATGGAGACAAAGTAAATAAGATTGCTTTAAATGGTTGTTTAAAATTCTGGGTGAATTAGGCATAACAGGTGTATAATCATTTTGCACACTAACACAAGTATTTACAAAATGAAAGCCCCTAGGGGGGGTAAATGGGAGGCAGGGAGGAGGCGGAAATTTTTAATAAAAAAAAATGAAAGCCCCTGGTTTTTTAACATCATATGCAATATATTCAGGAAAGCTTTTCTAGATATGAAATAATCTACAGATTACACATCCCATGAGCTTCCTTAAATATGAATAGCATTTGGGGACCATGTGTGATCTTCAGCTGCCTGGCCCAGATTTCATTTCTTCCTCTTTCAGGTTGTTCAGAATGTAACTTTCTTACATGTGTCAATATGTAAAAGTCTTCCTCATAATGACAAATGATCTTCTTCAACCACAGGCATTGAGAAGTTTGAAGGCTGTTATTTCCACAGTCGGGAATACAAAACTCCCGAGGACTACATAGGAAAGAGAATCATCGTGGTTGGCATTGGGAACTCCGGGGTGGATATTGCCGTGGAACTTAGTCGAGTGGCCAAACAGGTTTGTTGGTGATTGTTAACTTCACCAGAGGAACCCTGTGCATTTGTAGGTATAACCCAAAATGTAAGTTTGGTTTAAGAAGGGCCAGAAAAAACATGTAGAGAAATCCACGGACCCACTTCAAGATGTTTAAAATCATGCTGAGTACAAAATGAAAGCAAAATAATCCCCTAAACTACCAACAGGAACCGGCATGCAAACAATTCCCAGGCACCCTAAGGGAGCACTAGCATGGATTAGATGACTGGTTTGATTCTTCTTGGTAGGGTCTTGCTATGAGGGAGAATATGTGCTATTTGTCTTCTGGGTCTGGGTTACTCTCACCAAATATTTTCCACGGATGTTTTTTAAAGCAAACAATACAGACTGTGACAGCAATATGGCAATTGACTTACGAATTCAAACCCTTATTAACATATGAAGTACAGCTAGGTCAATATCCAGGAGAACTTTTTACCATGGTATTTTGGAGACAGGTAGATAAGCGAACTGCATTTAGTTTTCATGGATAAATTTGGTGTCATATAGACAGCCCTTTTCTGGACTTAGTAAAAGTTCTGGCAAAGCACCGCACGGTGGCCATGGCACGACGCTTGTCTGCCTATTCTCCAGTGGTCCACACTCTCCAAAAGGGTGATGACTGTCACTTGAACAGTACAACGGGCAAGCATTCCTCTCTTCTCTCCTGCTGTAATCACCCTTCCACAGGTATTCCTCAGTACCAGGCGAGGATCGTGGATTTTACACCGCGTTTGGAATAATGGATATCCCATGGACAGTTCATTTTTCACTCGGTTCCATAGCTTTCTCCAGAAAATATTAACCACAGCAGCAGTAAATAAATACCTCGAGAAGATACTGAACTCAAGGTTCAACCATGCACACTACGGTCTGCAGCCAAAGCACAGGTGACAAACATGGGGCTTGATGTGGGTAATCGCATGTAGGTTTGTGCTTTGAAGACAACTGAGCTTTTGACTCCTGATTGACCCCATGCCCTTAGGACTGTAAACCACTTAGATTTGTATAATGTACATTACTGAAGGCAAGCGCACATGTGCTTCTTGGCACCGCTTGTATATTCTCATCCGTTCATCAGTCAAGTAACACTTGATTACTGGACACCAAAACTTCGGGCAAAAGGCAATTCAATGCTCTTCCCTTCCATAGACATCAACCGGGGAGATGAGAGAAGACTCAAACACAGGTTTGAGCAAAGCAATGTGAGATGCCATGATGAATGTCATCGTAAATTTTGTTGAGGTTGGGGTAGATGTGTCAGGGAAGCCCGCAGGGTAGGGGAGCTGTCTAAGGTATCCGTCCTCTGCAGGATCACCCCTTAATTCCAGCTCTTATCCCACGGCAGTGTCTCAGTTAGAAATAATCAGCAGCCTCCAGTTAATAAGCAAAAGATGGAGTGGGATTAAGACTAAGTGGAGTTAAGAAAATAAAAGAAATAAAATGAAGAAATATTACTCAAACAAGTTAGGTGCCCCAGAATTCACTCATGGGTACTTATCCTCACATTCATATATTAATGGTGTGTCACGGTGGTGCCATCAAGGGTGAGAGTAGATGGTGTCATGAGGATGAGGCCCCTAGGAGGGCTTAGGAGTTTTACAAGAGGAAGAAAAACTAAGTTAGGGGTTTAGCTCTGTCTTCCTGCGTGGTGCCCTATGCCACTTCAGACTGTGCAGTGTCCCCAACAGCAAGAAGGTACTCACTAGGTGTGACTTGTTGACAGTGGCTCTCCAGACCTGATCTAAGTCAATAAATGTTATATTTTTCTACTAAGTGATATATTGTTCTAGCAAAGGTAAACAGATAAGTCAACAAATAGTATGTTTCTTATACGACTATTTATGGTCTTCAAGGGTGTGTGTGTGTGTGTGTGTGTGTGTGTGTGTGTGTGTGTGTGTATGGCCAGATGTGGAGGCCATGGCTTGATGCTAGATGTCCAGTGAAATTGCTCTCCCTCTTAATTTTTGAGACAAGCTCTCACTGTGTATTTTGCTCATCCATTCAGCTAGACTAGCTAGGCAGCGTGTCGCAGAACCTTCTTTTCTTCTCCTCCCCACTGCCGGGATGACGGTTGTTCACTGCAGTGACCAGGTTGTTGTGCAGGTGCTGGGGCTCAAACTCAGGTCCTTGTTCTTGCACATCTTGCACTTACAGACTTAGGATCCTGCCTCCCTCTGCCTTAGAGGTCTCAGAAGATGGTACAAAAGAATGTGACATGTATGTTACGTTCACTCAAAAAAAATTAACAATCTTCTATTATGCTGTGAATGAAAACATTGTGTTCTGTGGAGGAAGATGAGAACATTTTTTAAACTTTAGTGTCAGGAGAATTATAAAGGACATGAATAATGAATATGACAGACTGTAGAAGGGATAGATAAACTAACAGAATGATCAAGGAAGCAATTTTTAGGAGTGATGCTTAAGCTAAGACTTTAAGAGTGAGAAGGAGCCACCATGAAAAATCATCCAGCAAAAAAGGCTGTAAGCAGGAGGATTCTCAAGCAAAACATCTCTGAGCTAGGAAAGGGCTGGGTGCAAAGTGAGGAACAGAAGAGAACCAGCACTCTGACAGTGTCAGGGAGAGGACCACAAAGAGGCAGAAGCCAAGGCACGTATGTCTGGAGCATGGAAAATGGATTGTGTCCATTTTTTTAAAGATGATTGCATAATTTTAATGTCTCTGACTCCCTCTGCTCTACACGTACAGTGAGACTGTTACTATAGTGAAGCAAATCAAAACATTCAGGATCTCACGTAGACCTAGCTTGGCAAAAGCACCTAAATCCACAGTGCAATAGTATTGTTGGTTATAGTCCCTATGCCGTGAGTTTGAACCTTAACTTGTTCGTTCTACACATCTGTGACTTTCTTTCCTCTGACTCACATCTCTCTAAGTTCTCCTCTGTCTGCCCTCAAACCTGCCATCAGCCACTGTATACTACTCATTTGACTTTTCTACATTCTACATGTAAGCAATATAATATAATATTCTTTTCAGTATCTGATGTATTTCACATAGCATACTATTTTTCAGGTTCGTTATGCTGTGGCAACTGGCAATGTTTTCCTTTTCTTCTTTATTTATTTTTAAGAATTTTGTATAACATATTTTGATCATATTCACCCTCCCAAATTCATACCAGATATACATATCCGATACACATCTAATGTGTTATTTTTAAATCGTCAAGACCAAATTGTGATACCCATGTACTGTTTGATGTCAGCCTTTTAAACTTAGGTTCCTATGCCTACTGGGCAAGTGCTCTACCACCAATTTCAAGGCTGAATAGCATCCCATTGAACATTTATACCACAGTCATAGATCATATAAAAAGAGAGAACGAGACAGACAGAGAGATGTATATCACAGTTACTTACCCTGATGTATCTACACTTGGGTTCTGTTTTGACTTTTTGGTTGGTGTGAATGAGACTACAATGAGCGTGGAGTGTGGATATGTTTTGAGGGCACTGATTTAATCTCTTTGGGTATATACTAAGAGTAAGGATTAGAGGGCATCTGATAATACTATCTTTGTAAATGTCCGGAGCTAGGAGGCAAAAGGATCCATTATGGCTTTACACAGTATGTCAGTCTTTCTTCTCCATAGGTCAGATAAGTACATGAAGATCAATTTGTACATGAAGATCAATTTTAGGGATCCCAAAGGTGACACTCTAGTGTACCCTGGGGAGAGCTTGGTGTGTGATGCTGGTTAAAGGCAGCAGTAATCCTTCCTGACGTGGTACCCTAACACTGACAGAGTAAGGAAGAGGAACAAGCTGAGTTCCTCCTGAGGCCATCATGCCCATGAAGGAGGACACAGAGAGGCTTTCTCTGGATGACTCGGCAGGGACGGGATGCCTGCTGGTATCCTTGTCTTAGCTCACAGGATTGGCCCACTGACCTTGAACCTTCTGCAGAGGAGTCACCCAGAGGAGCCTTCAGTAGCCAAGGCAGCTTGTAGGAAGTGTCAAAGAGAAAGCTCCTCTCATATGTCAATAACCAGAATGCAGACTGAAGAAGGATCCAGAAATTGAGCCAGGTGCCAAGGAGATTGAATGGAGAAGAGAAGTCAGCGTGCATGAAAATCTGAAGCAATCTTTAACAAAGCCAAGGCTTCAGGGAATCCTTTAGTAATTAAAAACGTCATTTCCCAATTAGAACCCAAAGCAGATAGATAGCAGGAAAAATGTTTACTAGAAAGATGAGAGACAAGAATGGAGAGGAGATGCAGAACTTAAATAAGGAGGAGAAGAAATGACTTCTCACGTTGAAAGGGGGGTGCTGGGTTCCAGGATACAGTCCTGACACCACACGTACACAGAGATACTCCCCAGGTAAGCCCCTCGGGCACATCTTTTTCTCTGTCCTAGCTGAACTGTACTAGTCAGCCACATTCTTTGTCTCCTGCAAGTTAGCTTGAGACTGGGCCTTGAAAAACCACAGACATTTATGAAGGTCTCTATGTCTTTTCCTAAAACACCTGCAGAAACTAACCTCAGCCTCAAGTCAAACTCTTAAACCCATCTACAAACTCCACAGCCTGGCCTAGGTATGGCATACCTTATCTTGTTCCACCAGGGCACACTGCAGCCTCCAGTGACTTCCTCTAGTACATTCTTTGAACATATGAGCCTATTTCTGTTCTTCTTACTTTAGAATTCCGCCCTATTACTTATTGGAGAAGTTTTGAGAGTCTCCAGTCCTAGCCTCTGCCAGATAAAACCCTTAGGTAAATTGTAGCAGAAAGATAACACAATCTGCCTTTTATTGATCTGCATATGTACAACATTGGAGAGTGTAGTGCAATAGCATTTAAAGATTCTGCTAGAAAATGTCTCAACCCCAGGCTCCTAAATCCCATAAGAAGAAAAGAAAGTCATGTGAGTTCGGTCCACAATAGAAAGTATTAGAGCAGGTGCCTCAGAATAGAAGACTGGGGAAAGGGGATGGGAGACATATAAATACTGATGTAAAATTAAATGTTAAATGTGTGTAAAGGTAGAGAGAAAAGAAATGAAAACAAAAAGGAGCCAGAAAGAAAGAAGGGAAGGAAGAAATAGAAGAAAAGGAAGGAAAGAAAAAAGGATGGATGATAGATAGATGGATCAATCGATCGAACAAAGCAAGCAAGCTACAACTCATTCTTTCTGGGGCTGGGTGGTCTACATACTAGTGAAGGGACACAGCATAAGGGAAGAATCTCTGAACGTTCTGCCTCACCTTCATAAGCTCAGGAGTGATGACGGAATTCATATGAGCTAAGTAGGGGTAGGACCTGAGTTTTAATTCCCAGAACCCACGGAAAATTAAATTTTAAAAGTCAGCCATGGCCACTTTTGGGAGGTGGAGCAGGTAAGTTCAGGAAACTCAATGGTCAGGCAGCCTAGCCAAAACCTCAAACTTTAGGCTCATGAGAGACCTTATCCCAAGGAAACTAAGACCTAGTGTGATAAAGTTGGATGCCTTATATCCTCCCTTGACTTCTGCATGCTTGTGTATGAGGACACACCGCGCGTGTACGCACGCACGAACACAAACTTCTGTGTTTGGAGGCAGAACTGCAGGGGAAATTGCTAGCTTCAAATCCTTCTTTCACACATTGCTTTCTCCTTCTTAGATTTGCTTAAATTTTCATTTTTCTGTACAGACCACTGAGTCAGCACCCCACCGTCAGTGATGACCTTCCCAATCACATCATCTCTGGAAGAATCCAAGTGAAGCCCAACGTGAAAGAGTTCACGGAAACAGACGCCATCTTTGACGATGGCACGGTGGAGACGAATATTGATGTTGTCATCTTTGCCACAGGATACAGCTTTTCTTTTCCATTCCTTGAGGATCTGATTGCAGTTACTGACAACGAAGTGTCCCTGTATAAGCTGATGTTCCCTCCAGACCTGGAAAAGCCAACGCTGGCTGTCATCGGGCTCATCCAGCCCTTGGGCATCATCCTACCAATTGCAGAGCTCCAGTCTCGCTGGGCTGTGCGGGTGTTCAAAGGTCTGTGAACAAAGGCTGTGAGGGGACCTGGCAGTTCACTTAAAGTGAACTCTCATTTCTCTTCGCACTAGTTTCCAGTTAAACATGCCCTTCTTTGTTGTTGTTTTCCTTTAATCGACAATAGATTCTTTTCTTACACAATAGATCCTGATTGTGATTTTTCCCTCTACTTCCTCCAAGTTCCTTTCCACCCCTCTCATCTAGATCCATCCCCTCCTGTCTCTTATTAGAAAAAAAAAAAACAGGCTTCTAAGGAAATATGATTATTATAAAAACTAACACATCAGAATTGAACAAAACAAGCAGAGAGAAAAAAAGCCCAAGAGAAGGCACAAGAAACAGAGACCCATTTGTTCACTCACTAAGGAATCCCATAAAGTCACTAACTAGAATTAATAAACACACACACACACACCCATGCACGCGTCTCTCTCTCTCTGTCTCTCTCTCTGTCTCTGTGTGTGTGTGTGTGTGCGCGCGCGCGCGCGCGCATGCGAGGAAACTATATGGCAAAAAGAGAGAAGGAAAAATAAATAAATTAAAGGCCGGGCGGTGGTGGCGCACGCCTTTAATCCCAGCACTCGGGAGGCAGAGGCAGGCGGATCTCTGTGAGTTCGAGGCCAGCCTGGTCTACAAGAGCTAGTTCCAGGACAGGCTCTAAAAAAGCTGCAGAGAAACCCTGTCTCGAAAAACCAAAAAAAAAAAAAAAAAAGAAAAATAAATAAATTTATAAATAAGAAGATAATTTTAAAAAGGAGAAAGCCCTTGTCTCAACATTATGAGACAAGGAACCTCCAAATAGTGGTCGAGTTTGTTGTCTATTGGCCATCTACTATTGGGCATGTGGCCTACTCCTAAGAGTAGTTTGTTTTCTCCGTGAAATTTCCTTGGAGGGAACTAAATTCATTTGCAAGTAGTTATCAATTGGAAATTACTTCTGAGTTAGGGATGAGGGCATGTGTCTACTTCTCCTTTCAGCTTTAGGGCCCTATCTTGTGAAAAAGACCTGTGCAGGCCCTGTGCATGCAGCTCAGTCTCTGAGAGTTCTATGTGTATCAATCTAGTTGATTTAAAGGATCTTGTTTTCCTGATGTCCTCCATCCCCTAAGGCAATTACACTCTTTCTGCCTCCTATTCCATGGCATTCCCTGAGATCTAGGGACTGGAGGAGGACATTTGATAGAAACATCCCTTCTGAGGCTGTTCTAAGATCTCCCAGTGCTCTGCATATTATCTGGCTGTGGGTCTCTGTAATTCTTCCCATCTTCTGCAGGAGGAAGATTCTCTGTTGATGGCTAAGAATGACCATAGTCTATGATTACAGTAGAATGTCATTAGGAGTCATGTTATTGCTGCTTCTTTGTTGTTGTTGGTTTGTTTGTTTTTAGAAGAGTAGTATTTGGTTTCACTCTAGGTCCCAGGCTATTTAACCTCAGGTTCTTGGTTGCTTGAGCAGTGTTCAGTATGGGTTCCATCTCATGGGGCGGGCCTTAAGTCAAGTCAGACATTGGTTGGTTACTCTCCAGCCTTTGTGCCTCCATTGCACTAGCATATCTTGCAGGTAGGACTCCATTGTAGATTAAAGAGTGTGTGGCTGGGTTGGTGCTTGTTTCTCCTTTGGTAGCATGCAGAGTACCTTTCTGTATGAACACTAGCACATGGCGGTGAAGGCTCTAAGTAGGCACCAGTTTGATGTCTCTGTGCTCAATGAGTTTTGTGGGTGTTGTCTTCAACAATGGGGCCTTGGGATCAGGGTGTAGAGAGCAACCAAGAGTCTTTGATAAAGCCTGGATTATTTGGGAATTGCCATGGGAGTCCCTTAGCCAACAACTCAATAGATACAATGAAATCCTGGTACTAGAAGCTTCATTTGGTAACAAGAAGTAGACAGTTGGGAATCTGTCTTTCACATTATTTGGGAATTTTATTTATATTTTCTTCATATATGTCTATATTTTAGGAAGATTCTACTATATTAGGTTTTCGTAAAACCCCTCAAATGGTCCGTAATTTTAGTTATCTCTCACCATATCCCCTCACTTGTCTCTCTTTTCCTCCCTCTCCCCACTTGATCCTCCCATTCCAGCCATGCCCTATTCATCCATCACTATCGATCTATCCCCTCAGTTCCTTTCTCTATACCTAACCTCTGAAGCTCTATGGAGTGTAGCTTGTTTACCATTAGCTTAACAACTAATACCCACATTGAAGTGAATACATACCAGATTTGTCTTTCTGGGTCTGGGTTATCTCAGGATGAATTTTTTTCTAGTTTCATCCATTTGCCTGCAAATTCCATGATTTCAACATTTTCATTGTGTAAATTTACTACATTTTTTTTACCCATTCTTCTGTTTTTGAGGGACATCTAGATTGTTTCCAGTTTATGACTATTATAAATAGGGCAGCAATGAATATGGCTGAACAAGTGTCTCTGTGGTAGGATGAAGTATCCTATGGCTATGTGCCAAGAGCAATACAGCTACAATTTGAGGTAGATGATTCCCATTTTCTGAGAACCCAGCACACTAATGTCCATGGTGCCTATACAAGTTTGCACTCCTGTAGTGATGAACTGTGGGCTGTGTTCCCGCCTGGCTCCCGGCCGCCTGGCTAGCTTAGTCCTTGAAATAACAACACACAAACTGTGTTCATTTAAACACTGCCTGGCCCATTAGTTTCAGCCTCTTACTCACATCTTGATTAACCCATATCTAATAGTCTGTGTAGTACCACGAAGTGGTGCCTTACCAGGAAGATTCTAGCATATGTCCATCTTGAACCGGAGCTTCATCGCGTCTGTCTCCCTGAGGAGAGGCACGGCGGTCTGTCTCACTTAGGAGAGGCGTGGCATCTGACTGAGCCATCTACCTCACTTCCTTCTTCCTGCTCTGTCTACTCCACCCACCTAAGGGCTGGCCCATTAAATGGGCCAAGGCAGTTTTCTTTATTAACAAATGAAATCAACACAAACAGAAGACTCTCCCACCAGCAGTGGATGAGTGTTCTTATTCCACACTCCTGCCAGCATAAGCTGTCACTTGGCTTTTTGATCTTAGTCATTATTCCAGGTATAAGATGGAATGTCAAAGTCCTTATGATTTGAGGATCTGATGAATGAGGGTGTTGAGCATTTCTTAAGTTTCACATGCCCTTTTATTTTTGATAATCCTGATGGGTTTTTCACTTCCAGGGCTGAGCAAACTGCCCTCCACGAAGACCATGAAGGCAGACATTGCCCAAAGGAAAAAGGCTATGGAAAAACGGTAAATAAAAATGCAGTAAGAAGTGTTTGGAAACCTCAAAGGGATGACGGGCTTCTTAGCATGAAATTCTAGCTCAGTTCTCCATGTCTGTATCACCCTTCTCCATTCCCTACACCTTGCAATTACACAGCACAAAACCAAGTGCACATCTCAGTCCTCTGGCTCAGTCCTCTGGAATGAGTGTGTACTTATCCCCTGCAAATCTTATTAAGTCTGCAGTTACATCTGCCACTTCCGTCTCTATCTTTAGTTGTAAACGGAGACTGCTCATTCATTCCCCGGTCTCCCAGACCCGAATAAACTCACAGAAACCATATTAATTACAACACAGCCTGGCCAGTGACTCAGGCATATTTTTAACTAGCTCTTACATCTGGAATTAACCCATTTCTATTATTTTGTGTCTCATCACAAGGCTGTGACCTTGACAGTGAATCCAGGGAGGGACTAGAAATTAAGTTCTTCATCCCATCTACATATCACACAGCTAAGTATTTGGCTACATTAAAATCTTTTTTTTAACTTCTTCAAGCCTTTCTTTGGCTTCCACACATATACACTACAACACACACACACACACGCATGCACACACAAGCACACACTAAGAAAATAAATACAAAAAAAAACACTTCTAAGAAAGGCATTTTAAAGACCACTGCGAACATGGTCTGCAGAAAGACGTCCTGCTATAAAAACAGTTACTGTACTTCAAGGGTGAAAGCATGGATTCTGTGTTCCATTCAACAGCTGGGTGGTGCTGGGTTTCTCGAGGAAGCTCACTCTCAGCTCCTTTACCTCTATGGTAGAAATAGTTAAAGCTCCTGCCCAGTCCTGGAAGCTGAGTCTTCCTTCCATATTCTGTCTCTGCTTTAGGTATGTGAAGACAGCCCGGCACACAATCCAAGTGGACCACATTGAGTACATGGATGAAATTGCCACTCTGCTTGGGGTGAAGCCTAACCTGCTGATCCTGTTTCTCTCAGATCCAAAGCTGGCCGTGGAAGTTTTCTTTGGGCCCTGTACCCCATACCAGTACCGTCTGCAGGGTCCAGGGAAATGGGATGGGGCCCGGAGAGCCATCCTGACTCAGAGAGAGCGGATCATGAAACCCCTGAAGACCCGAATTACTAGTGAGACTAATCACTCCACCTCAGGGCTCTCTTGGATAAAGATGGCACCAGTTGGCCTGGCATTTCTGGCTACGGGTTTAGCATACTTTAGATATATTTACCATGGTAAACGCAAGTGAATGAGTGAATTGGGAAAGCATGTCCTCCTCCTCCCTGTAGATCATTACAAAGCCTTTAGAGAGTAGCATATGCCAGTCTCATTTAACATGACTATAGCGACAGAAATGTTTAGACAAGCGTTACAAGCAGAAGAGTCCTTTAAAATAGGTGTGCATTAACTTCTACAAACCATCTTGAATCACAAGGAGAGCTTCCACTTAAAACAGCTTGAGCCCATACTTAAAACTTAAGAGGCTTTTGCAGCCAAGCTAATCCTAACTGGTTCCACAAAGGTTGGTTATACTCACAGGAAATCGATAAATATTAATTGTGCAGTGATTATATTTTCCACTTAATAATTTTTCCTTCCAATTCATTCAGTCAACTTGTGTCGAGATGCAAAAGCTTAAGTTTAAAGCGTAGAAGTTTAAAAATATGTCAGAATGCTTTGTGTTTCAGCTGATTAGAAAACAAAATTTGTTTCCATTTAAATTGTGATTATTTAAAGAAAAATTGAAGAATAAAATAGAATACATGGCAGAACTATCAATGAACTACTTTTACTTTCAGTATGCAGAAATACGTACTTGGTGTGCTGTATTAAGGAGATTGCAGTAGCAAACATGAGTCCATGCTGTATGGAGATTTAACTAGCAAGAGTGAGTCCATGCTGTACAGAGATCTAAGTAGCAAGCGTGAATCCATGCTGACTGTGCTTGTCACTTTACCTGGCTTTTAGTCCATTCTCTGCCTATGTGGCTTCCTCGCTGTTGGGATTCCAGGAGTGCCAGGAGGCTCCTTTGTCTCATTCCACCAACTATTATGAAGTGTTCCTAAGACTTCATCCTCTGCCATTTTGCTCTCCTGACTATAAAACTCAGAAAGACCATGGAGCGGGAATGTGAAAACTGAGATGGGAGATCGGAGTGCATATGAAACTACCATTCCAGAAGAGGCCTCAGCAAACTATTCCAGAGGCATCACAATGAAATTGATTCACTGAAAAATATCTTACTTTCTTGTCAGAATAACCCAACTGAAAGTTTGTTTATTCTACTCAGAGAAAAATGCCCGAAAAAAAATGTCCACATGCTTCCCAGGAGCTGAAATGGAGTGGACACTGTTATGCTTCAAAACATCCATTGCCACCTCAGAACAACAGCAAAATCACTTGATGCGGTTTTTCTTAACCATGGAGGCTACTGACAACCATTGGAATAACAAGTTATCAGAAGCTAAAAGTATAATAGAGGGAACTGTGCAGATGCAACTGAGATAAATAAAAAAAAATTTCAGGGGCGAACAAACTCCTGAGCACTCTCTCGAATCACACCTCACATTTATGCTAAAATGACATCAAAGGCACATCATTTTCTCATAGAAAAAAAAATGGCCTAATTTTATTGATATAGACTAAGGTTTCTTCCATTCTTATTACTTACCCTCATAATATCCAAGGAAAAACCCAGAGGTCCTATTATGTTCTTCCATCTCCCAAGTAGGTTGTGTTTCTAATGCCTCCTGATTTTCCCTTTTGGATGTTCCTGAAACCTGTCTCATCCTTCCCGGATGAACTGCCAGTGTTTAAGTTCAGCTGTCTCCGGTTTCACAACTCAACAAGCCAATATCCTTGCTTCTCACATCCTTGTCATCTGTTGACCTTCCTCCTGGTCCACCCCCTCCACACCACTGTCATGGTTAGATCTCTTCAGCTCCAGGAGAGGATAGCTGTCTAGAGCTGCCCTGCACCTGCTCCTTCAGTCCCATTCCCAGGCACTTTTCTCTGAAGCAAACTCCTACACTCCAGGCAAGTTCATGTGGATTTCACTCCACATCACTGTACAGATTAATCTGTTTGGGAAAAAAATTCCTTTTCTCTTTTCTTCATGAAAAATGTCCTTCATTTTTCAAAACAAGATTGTTATCCCACATCCTTTGAGAACCATTGTCTGATCCTTAATACCCCTACCCTAAATAGATGCAATTAGAGAAAATTAAGAAAGTAAAAATGAAAGGAAATTAACAGCAACAAAAATGAGGCCATCTGGGTAAGGTGGAGGCCTAGAGATAGCCGCTGTGTGATATGCAGAAAGAGAGACTTACGATAAGAAAGAAAACAACAGCCTCTTTTCTAGGCAGGAAAAGGAGAGGAAGAGCTTTGTAAATCTACGAAACCTGCCTTGGTAAAAAAGACAGGTGGCATGGAAAAGTAAGCCAAGCACATCTTAGTGCGTGTTGCCCTGGCAACAGAGGGAAAAAAAGTAGAACTGTTCCAGAAGTCGCTTGTTCCATCCTTGCCGGGTCAAGCTGATAACTGATCCTTCCAGAAGAATGATTGACAAGAATATACTTCCCCATCCCCCCAAAAGAGCTATACTTGCTAGCAGATATGAAAACTGCAAACTAGGCATACACAATAAACATGGACAATCAAGGCCAGATGACTCTCCCCCAAGATTATAACTCCTTAACTGTAGAATTTAAACATCCTTAAATAGACAAAATGCCAGATGAAATTTCAAAGGTTTACTGATAAAAAAAAAAAAAAAAAAAAAAAAAAAAAAAAAGTGATTGGCCTAAAAGAGAATACAGACAAAAACAAACAGATGCAGACAGGACAGGGCTGGAGAGGGACGCGGACAACAGGGAAAACCAAGCAAAGTGAATGACAGAATCAGCGATGTCCAGCAGAATGTCAGCATTGGAAGACCGACTCAACGAGGAAATGGAGATGGGGTGATAATAAAGTGTAGTGAATCAGAAAAAAAAAAACAACAACAGTGTAAAACATTTTCAATAGACTCAACCAAGCTGGAGAAAGAATGTCACAGGTGGAAGAAAAAGCTGACACATTCAAATAGAAAATAAAATGAGGGACTGGAGAGATGACTCAGGGCTTAAGAGCGCCGGCTGCTCTTTCAAGGACTCAGGTTCGGTTGCCACGACCAACATGGTGACTCACTATTATCTGTTAGTCCGGTTCCAAGGAATATGATGTCCTCTTCTGGCCTGCATAGGCACAAGCATGCAAACCAGGCATATAGCAAGCAAAACACACAGACACATAGAACAAAAATAATTTCAGAAAAGAAGACAAAACAAGCTTGATTGTAATGTCCTATAAGTCTAACATGTGACCTGGACAACTAACCTAAGAACCTATGGGATATAAACAGCTGAGTTAAACATTAAAGGCATTAAAAATGTATTCAATAAAATCATAGCAAAAAAGTTCACAAATCCAGAGAAAGAAACAGATGTGCAAACATAGGAAGCATTTAGATATTTAAACAAGACCAGAAAAGAATCTTCCCATGATATATCATCATAAATATGTCAAAGATTCAGAATAAAGGAACAACATTGTATCAGCAACACAGGCCACAGAGACAGAAACAAGAAAACAATATCTTTTTATCATAACCATAAAATCAAGGAAAGCATGGAATGATGCTTCAAGCTCTGAAAATAAGTAACCTCCAGTAAAGATTACCAGGTTCAGTAGTTTGTCCTTTAAAACAGACATAGTAATGAGGGCATTTCGAGACAAGCATACACTGTAATGTTTCATGACCACCTAGCCAGCACTGGGAAGTTACTTCATGGACTGCTATACATGCTAGAGCACACACAGATGGTCTTAGTCACAAGAGCATGGGAAAGAATAAATTTCATGACAGTAATAGTTGGGTAAAAGAAGAGCCAGGAAGGAATTAAATGTATTTAATGCAGTGAACAAACAAAGCCCTACTAAAGGAGACAATATAGAACAATAACCCACCTAACAAGGAAAAACAACCAACAAAAGTTTTAGAAATCAGTAAATATCTTTCTTAAATATTAATGGGTTCAACTTAGCAGTGAAGAATGGAAGCTGGATGATTGTATTAAACAGATGGATCCAACTATGTATTTTATTTCTAAGATTTACATGTCATATATAAGACACCAACATACTGAAAGTCAAAAAAATAGAAAATAATTTATCAAACAAGCAGAAACCTCGAATAGGTTGGTGTGGTTATTCTAATAACTGATAAAGAAGACTTCAAATGAAAAGAAGGCCACTATATATTAATCAAAAAACAAAATTTCAAGAAGGCATAACCACATACATGAAACACCAGACTTACCATTTCATAAAACATATTATTATGTCTAATAAACATAAGAGCTCAAGCAGGTCCGTGTGTAATAGGTGACTTGAATAAACCACTCTTAGCTCTAGATAGGCCATTTAAACTAAAAATCAACAAAGAAGCTTCACAGTTCAGCTATATCATAAGGCAAGTGGATTTAACATATGTCTACAGAATATTCCATCCAACAGGCACAGAACACAAATTCTCTCAGCAGCCCATGGGACCGTCTCTAAAATATACAACTCTACAAGCCACAAATAAAGTCTGACAAAAGAATCAAAGAACCAAAATAATTTTCTTCAAAGGGGCTGGGAAGTTTCCTACTCACACCAGATACTCTCAAATTCACAGTTTCTTTTAGTAGCTAATATATAAGCCAAGGGTTACTGTACGAGCCCGCTCCTATAAGGTCAGCTAGGGTTCCTGGACAGGGGATCCTCTAAGCCAAAGAAAAGTCAGATAAAAAAAAAAAAAACAGAAGACAAGATAGAATTGGAAGGTCTGTCTGGTCATGCCGAAGCAGCCAAACAGCCCAGAGTTTATTTCAGAACTTGCTTATATACAGAAGCATAACAAACTCCAGCATGAATGGTCAGTCAGTATCTAAAATTATAAGACCATTCCTGTCCTTGAGTGAGCAGCCTCCTCTCCAGCATGTGCTTGCTGCTCGGAAGCAGCCTTTCTTTCTATCTTGATGTTCCTGAGGTTTGTCGTCAGCAGTGTACTGTCTACTAGACAGAGTGTTCTTTTCTCAAGGACTAAGTCAGAAGTCTGTCACAGCCCTCAAGGTTGTAGGAAAAAAACAAGCTTGAACTCAAATGACTTCTTTAAGTCAGAAATGACTCCAGATGAAAACCGAGTCACACATGGGCTCCACAGGCTACTATTCCAGTGCGCTGAAGAGTGAGGGGAACAACAACGGTGAGATTTGTAGCACAGAAGTGGCCTTATTGCACTCGGTTCCCACCTAGCGCTCTTGTGGGAAGGCGAAGGCTGTGGAAATTGAGTGTTCCGGCAGACTAAGTCTCAAGTGTTCTCACCATCCGCTACCCATGCAGCAGAACGGCAGCTGCTGAGGCGAACCATCCTCCTGAGCCTTGCAGCCGCCACTCTCCAGAGGTATCCTCGAGTGATAGGGTTTGCTCCCTACCACCGTAGGGGAACTGCTACCACCATGCCCTTCACACCTTCAGTCTCCTCCACCAAGACTTCTTCCTATGGTCCAGTTCAGCCTGCTCCCTCTCCACCACTGCCCGGGACAGCCATCTCCCACATAGGCATTGTGGCGGAGTGTCTCCAGGCTCTCTGACTTTTGATTCATCCTTGGTTCATTGTTAGTGGCTCATTTTCAAACGCTATGCTCTCTCTCAAGACGGTGTGTGGCCGTAGCCCTCCAAGATACAAGGAGTAACAAAACGGGTCTCCTCTCCAATGTCACACAAGAGGACTCAGTATCACACCAAACACCGCTACTGGATCTAACGGTTTTGAGAGCCATGGACTTATCCTGTGACTGACTTCTACTCTCGTCTCATCAGAAGCTTTTGACTGCTTTGTGGGTGTTATTTTCCTCCACTCATGGAGAGCTGCTGGGTTCATCTTCCCTTTCCCTGTGGAGCTTGTTGCGCTCCACTTCTCAGCTGCCATAGCATCTCTCTTACGATGTCTGATGGGCGTAGGAACAGCCCATCCTCTGTGACTCCACGTCTCTTCTGTGTTACCTAGTTCCTAATCTTCCATCTCACCCTGGAGGCCCACTGCATATGATTGAAATCAGCGCCCCATACGGTGAATCACTTCCTCTCTTACTGGGATTCATAAGTCCAAGAAACAGAGTAGAAATAAGAAATAGGCCAGTCACTCTTGTCTGTAGTGACCCATTAGCAAATATTTGCTTCCTGCTCCTATGGTTTTATCCTCTGCTGACCTAATCCTCTACCTGATTTTTGTTCTTTGGAATGGAGTGATTTCTCCTTGCAGTTTGGTGTTTCCACTAGGGTTCCTCCTGTTGACTCTGACTCAGGAGCCTACAAAAGCAACGCCATGCTAGATAAAGTAGTGGGTCCAGACTACAGGGAGATATTAGAATGCTACTCAGCCACATTGATAAGAAAGAGTACAGGCTGTCTCTGGCAATGTCATTTAGTACTCGGATGCTCTGTGATCAAGGTCAATGAAAATTATAACATCATCTGGCTAAGACCACAAATTACTCATATTTCTTAAAAAAAAGAATAGGTTGAACACCCTACTAAGTATAAACAATGACCAGCTGAGTTTCAAGCAGAAGCTGAATGGAAAACACAGAGTAGTAAAAGACTCTGTTCATTTAGCCAGGGGATAAGGGGTGGCTATTGTTATTCTAGCTAAAATCATCCTTGATGAGTCTGACTCCAAGACCTCTGCTTCCAGTCAGTTGGTAATCCAGGCCTGTTATAGAAAGTTAAAAATGACTTGGTAGTGAGATTTTCCCAGATGGATCTGTGAGTGGCCAAGAGGCTAGCTAGTATTGGGTCATTCTGAGTCTTGGGGTCTTCCAGTCACCTAGCAAGCATGTCAGATCTTCTTTATTGAGATTTCATGCCAGTAGTATTTGAACACCTTCACTATGCCAGGCACTGGAATTAAAACAAAATGACCTTCCCTTCTGGTGAACTCAGCATGCTTTAGAGTATTAATCATATCCTAGACAACCTAGGTGTTTGAACCCAGAGAATGATGATTCTGGGATGGAGTTAGACAATAAAACAAACAAACAAAAAACAGAGCTCAAAGGTATGCTGGGAACTCCAAACTCCTGATCCCAGGTGCTGGCTTCACCAATAAGTTGAACAACTACAATCTGCCCTGTGCCACCGGCAATGTCCCCGTGAAGAAGTTAGGCTACATATACAAGACTGGTAGTGCCTTAGCCACACCTTGGGTCTATATGCTTGGCAGAATAGTGTTCTGTTTAGAGTACTTGAGAAGTCACAAGTCTAGGGATGACATTATGCTGGGTAGCTGCGCATGAAGCGTTTGGAGTTCCAATGAGTTAACCTGTACTCTGTACTTCCCCATCAAGGGTCAGGCTACTGTAGCAGGCCAGGTGAAGATCCTGTTGCAAGCCAAGTCTTACACATTATGATGAAAACCTTTGAGCTACCTTATGGGCAGAGAGATTCTTCACTCATGATACTAACTAGTGCTTTTCCACAGAAGGAAACTGTATATTCCTTTTAGAGCACTAAACATCTTAATTGCCCCTCAGGACACCTCCATTACCAACTCCTGGACTAGCTCAGAGCCTATACCATTATTACTCAGCCAGCAAGTTGCTGTACCCAAAAGACCTCTCAACATGGCCACTGGTCAGGGTTCTGAAGTCAGTGGTTTCATAGCCAGGCTCAGATCTGAAGAAGTAGGCATCCACCCTGGTCCAGAGATCACCAGGGTTACAATAATGCATAGATGATAGCCCCATATCCCATTTGTACAAGGCCAGCCCCTGACAAGACTGGGTCCTGAGAAAACCTGAGGACAAGACCTATGAGTCTTGCAAGACCCACTTCTAGAGGACTCAAGTACTGAAGATATGGATAATGGATTTGAGATTGAGGTTAGGTCTCTGTGGCTGAGAAGAAGAAGACTTCGGGGTACCATCAAATCAAACTTGAGGAGAAACCATAATCTGAAGAGAAGTCAAGATGCCTGGAAGGCTTTTCCAGACTCTTATCTCAGGCCTGGATCTGAGAGAAACTTGCATTTTGGCCCAAAATACCCGGAAAAAAAAGCCTTTCCTTGGCAGCAGGTTTCTGTGAACCCACAGATTGCACGCTGGCTGACCTTGACAAGAATCCATGGCCTGGCAAACAAACACCAAGTCAGCCTGGTCCTGGCAGCTCCATAACACCGAGTCCTTGGCATGGAGTTGGCGACACCATGCCACACCTGGGACTAAGCTTTTGATTCAAGACCTGCCATGGAAGCTGCACAAATTGCAGTGTAGAGCAAGAATACAGGGTTTCCTGGCGACAGGATTGGCACCCGTAGCTAAACCTGTGAATCTGATTTCAGAAAGACTCATATAGGCAAGCAAGGCCACAAGCTGGCTCGGTGGCTAAGAAGGTCCTAGGTGCTGACCAGTTATGACCATGATTGGAAGACAGTCCTAAAACCTAGTACTGAATTGCTGCGAGTATTTCTTCTTTATTTTTTATGAGTATGTTTTGTGTGGATGTGTTTGTGTGTTTATAACAATTTATTTTAGTTATGTTTATCATTCTATCATGCAAATAATACTTATATACATACCTAAGTGTTAATTTTATATTATGTGTCCATCATAGCATTTGAGATGGGGAACATCAGAAGATGAACAACAACATGCAAGTTTTACGTCTCCTTTTTGGGGGAATGGTTCAATGTTCTTTCTGTCCTCAGCAGAATAATGATAGCATGTTAAATGAAAGGATTACATTTTCATTGATTTCATGTTTTATAAACTTTATTATAAAAATTAACCAGACTCAAAGTCTTCACATCTCAGTGAACCTCAATACAGTTAGAATAGCCTGACTGAAGATTAAGAATGGCTTAAGGGAAAGCATATGGACGCCAAATTAACAAACGGAGGTTAGTTTTATATGTCAGTTTGACTGGATTAAAGGATGCCACGCTGGCGAAGCATTGTTCTCAAAGTTCACCATGCAGCAAGCCAATTCCTCTTCTGCTGGGTGGGAAATTGGTGCTTTGGCATTTGGTTAGAATGATTGAGGAAACTCAGGTGTGTCTATGAGAGTGTTTCTAAATACTGGTATGAGACTCAAGGGTCCCCTGAGTTAGAGTGACCTAACTTCAGTGTGGACAGACTACCATCCAATTGGCCAAGGGCATATACAGAATAAAAGTGCAAAGGAAAGACGAAGTGGTCCTTTTCCGTTGGCTTGGAGTACTCTTCAGTCTTTGGACATCAGAACTCCAAGTTCTTATGCTTTGGAACTCCAGCAATTAAAATAGCAACTTTGTGGGTAGAGCTTTCATGTCTTTCTAGAAGGAACTATTCTACAGCCTGCATCCTGGTCCTCTGGCTCTTATAATCTATCCATCCCTACTTCTGTGACATTCCTAAGTCTTGGGTATACAAGAAGAACTACAGATGTATGAACTAGGGCTGGGCACCACGTGGTCGCTTTTCCTCTACATTTCGTTTAGCTGTGGCTGTCTGCAGTAGAAAGGCTCCTTCTGTTGTTAGAAGAAGCTCCTTGGATGAGGAGTGAGAGGTACATTTACCTGTGGGTATAAGATTGACTCCTTAGAATAGTTAGTTAGAAGTTATATTGGTTTAGGAAGACGGCAGCAGTAGATTCTCCTCTAAGGTCTATGACCTCCCCAGCCTTGAATAGTTGGCTAGGTTTACAGTGTTACAGAAATGGATTTTTCTGCTACTGAGTTCTTCTTAAGTCCAGTTAGACATCTGTGGGTTACCCACAAGATAAAAGAGCCACGATTGCACCATTGGAGACATCTCGCTGAACCAGTCACTTTTGGAATTCATAGGTTTTAATACTGTGTAGAACTATTGCTTGCTTTTCTTACATGGTAGCTTGCATAGCATCTTCAGATACCCTGAAAGCTAGCCCTCAGGGAGAATGCTTCAAGGTCACTTCCAGCCTGATTCCTGCAGCTTCTGTGTTCAAACTGTCATATCTTTAGTCTTACCTTTAAGATCTGAGGTACAGCCTTACCAGGGGCAATGGCGACTGCCTATATTGATTGAGGAGTCCCTTAGACACCGTTGGCCAACAAAAGATATTTCCAATGCCTTGCATTGGGACTTTTGCCAGTTTATGACTCTTTGAGAGAGCATTTCATTTCATATGCCCTAAGTCCATTTCAAAATAAAAATTTAAAAAACAATTGTGTGTGTATGTATCAAAGATAATTAAAGAAGACAAGATTGTGAATTTGATAGGGAATAGGGGGCCATGGAAGGAGCTGAAGGGGAAAAAGAAGGGGTGTAATGATTTAAATACAGTACTCACATATGAAATTCTCAAAATTTTTTAATTAAAAGTTAAAAGAATGGTAAAAGATATGTATGGCAGACTATGATCAAATGTCATTTCATATGTATATGAAAATGTCTCACTGAAACCCTATGTTTTATGCAATTAGAATAAACTAACAACACAAATATTTTATAAAAGCAGAAATTCCCTGGATTTCAGGCCTTCGACTGTGGATGGAAAGCTTTATCATCAACTGTGGAGGATTCCGCTAGCATCGCATGGCCTCAGGCTAGCTGTGGAATTCATCAACCTACATGACCATGTAAACAAATTCCAACAAGGAGTACCTTCCCACGCCTCTGCCTCTGTGCCTGCATCTGTCCACCAGTGTCCTGTTAGGGCTAGAGACCGCTAACACACAAAGTAAGGAGCATATATCCTGTTGGAAGTGGCTGCTCAAATGCTTTAAGATTGGAGGATCTTGACAAAATTAGCAAAGGAGAATTTAATTGTGCTTGAAAGCTCCCAAAGAGGAAGTTGGAGAGATAAATCTTTCTTGGAAGTGATTTTTGGCAGTTGTGTAGAAACAATTCACCTCTATCTGCAGTGATCATGACTTTTTTTTTTCTGAGAATCATGAAGGGTGGGTCCTTCTGGGAGCTTACAGAAAGATCCTGCCCTCTCATTAAAAAAAAAGGGGAGGAGATAAACATAAAAGAGGGTTGAAGATGGGGAAAAGCTAGCCGCAGCCCAGCTCCTCTAGAGTGGGAAGCCACCTGGGAAGCGGACCTCAAGGACCGGCCAAGGAGAGCAGACTGCAGTTTGCTAACGGTCCCTGGGCACATAAGCAACCCAACTGAGGCACTAAGGACAGAAAAGTCAACACTGCTGAATCCATTAAGGACAGACCGTAAGTTGTACAACTCTACTTTGGGGACATTAGGGAACTATGCTTGGCAAGCTACTTCCATAGCTTCTCCTGCCTTCTTCTGACTCCTCTCCTAGATTCCTGTTGCATTGACTTCCATCACTCTTCTCCAGTTGCAAAATTATAGCCCATAATTGTCAGGATTTCTGATTTAAAATAGGCTTTTTTTTTTTCTGGATTGGAACACGAGTTAAATAGGTGACAAGCATACATTCTGGGAATGCAACAATTCTCACTTTGGCACTTAGGTGTGACTGCGCACCGGACCTACTGCCACACTGATGTCCACAGCTCTCCTTGATGTTCCAACCAAATGGTCCTCAGAATAAAGAAACTTTTGTTGACTTTATGCTTGTATAATACAAAATGGTTTTATCAGGATTTCATATAGACATGCAATTAAGAAAAGAGGAAAAATCAGAAACTATAGTTAATGGAATGAAAAGAGTATATAAATCCAGGTAGGGAACCCAGCAGACTCATTCCCCAATCAATAGGTCAGGATGCCCCAGGCACCATTCCAAGAGAGATGCCTGTGTTCTTGTAGCCTGGAGTAATAGATACAATAGATATAGACAGAAAGAAGGTAACGGAGATGTAAATTTATATGAAGAAAAGCTGCAAAAATAAGAAAGCTTCGTTTATTTATAATAGTGGAAAAACCTAAAATATCAAGCTAAAAATTATATATGGAAAATTCTACAAAGATTAAGATTCAAAAATTGATTAAACAGGTTGCATATGCATATGTATGTATATAAATATATAATCACTTATTAGTAAGAAATAGGATAAAAGCTGGGCATTAAGACACTACAATGGCTTTATTTCCCAAAGTACCCACCTCCCTATTCACTCTGAGCTACAGAATATGACTAACATTTCAACTTGATCAGGATTACTGTTTTTTTCTTTTTGAAAACTATACAGCTGGGAGAATGAATTCTTCAGATAGCTTATTGTTTGTGTGGATGACCGCTATATGCATTATTCCCTTTAAGGACAAAAGAAATAGTCAGAGAGAGGGGGGAGGGGAGAATGGTCATGGGCTTGCTTCAGTTTCTAAAATAGACAACAAAGCCTTTTACTCACCTAAATTAGTGATCATTCTTCATCCCTAATGAAATAGAATCAAAATGTATAAGGGCTTAAGAGAGTGCCCAGAGGTTCAGATCACGGGCTGCAAAGGACCCCATTAAATTTCTAGCACCTACCCGGTGGTTCACAACCATCCATAATTCCAGTTCCATGGGACCCAACACCTTCTGATTTGAGCTGGCACCGGGCATGCAGGTGGTACACAGACACACAGGAAGGCAAAACACTCACATATATAATTAATTTCTTCAGGGTCATAATGTAGAGTAAGAATACCCACAAACAGTCCTTAAAAATTCAAGTACAGTAGGGATCCCTCTATCATGACAAGACTTAAGGAAGCAGAGCTTGGCCTTCAGGAAACTGAGTATACCTATCTGTCATTGAGTCCCTACACTGCCCTCTGGCACTATGATGCTTACTGTCAGCGAAGGGATGTCCCCATACTCACCTAAATGAACAAGAGATATGACACATCCTTAAAAATGTTAAACAAAGGAAAATTAGAATCCAAAGTGAAGTTTTAAGTTGTGTCTTGTCAGCCGTGAGAATAGAGGATATCAGTAAAAACTGCCGTTAACCATATGCGGAGAAGATCAGAACCTCTGTGCAAAAGGAGAAAGGAGCAGGAAGATATCAAAACAAGATGATCACAATGTAGGCAGGCCAGAGGGAGGAGTCATGTTAGAAACACAAAAGCATGAGGCAAAGCCTGGTTCACTAAGAGCCTTAGAAGCCAGGTAGAGGATGCAGGGATAATATTTATATCATGCTAGAACAGTCATTCTATTTTTTCCTTTCTATGGAAAATAGACTTAAATTTTTTTTATTCATTTTACATACCAACCACAGCTCTCCCTCCCTCCGCTCCTCCTGTTCCCCCACCTCTTTCCTCATCCTCCATCCACTCCCCAGAAAGGGCAAGGCCTCCCATGGAGAAACAATGACGCCTGGCCTATCAAGTTGATGCAGGACCAAGCCCCACCCCACCCCACCCTGCATCAAGGCTGAACAAGGCATCCCACCATAGAGAATAGGTTCCAAAAAACCAGCTCGTGCACCAAGGATAGATCCTAGTCCTACTGCCAGTGACCCCACAAGCAGACCAAGCCACACAACTGTCACCCACATGCAGAGGACCTAGTTTGCTCCCATGCAGCCCCCCCCAAACTGTCGATCCAGAGTCTGTGAGGTCCCAAGAGCTCAGGTCAGCTATCTATGGGTTTTCCCATCATGATTTTGACTCCCTTGCTCTCCCTCACTTCAACTGGAGTTCAGTCCAGTGCTTGGCTGTGGATCTCTGCATCTGCTTCCATTAGCTCCTGGATGGAGGTTCTATGATGACAATTAGGATAGTCACCAATCTGATTACAAAAAAAAGGCCAGTTCAGGTACCCTCTCCACTATTGCTAGGACTCTTAACTGGGGTCATCTTTGTGGATTCCTGAAAATAACAGATGAGATCTCCTCAGTAAACTGGGAACTGGGGGGGTGTAGAAGAAAGGGGATGAGGAATAGGTGAGTTGGGGGAGGAAGAGGTGGAGAGGAAGATCAGTTAAAGAGCTATCTTGATAGAGGAAACCATTATGGGGTTATGGAGAAACCTGGTACTAGGGAAATTCCCAGGAAAATAGATTCTTTTCTCACATAATGTACCCTGGATACTGTTTCCCCTCCTTCTACTCCTCCCAATTCCTCCCATCTCCCCTCCCATCAGATTCGTTCCCTTTCTGTCTTATTAGAATAGAACAGGCTTATAAGAGATAACAATAAAACATAACAAACAAAAATATATAAGATAAAACAAAACTATCACATCAAAGTAGGATAAGACAAACCAACAGAAAGAAAAAGTCCAAGTGGAAGTACAAGAATCAGAGACCCATCTTTCATACACTCAGGAATCCCACAAAAGAAAACACTAACCTGTGGTAGGAGCCCTGCATCTGCCAGGATCAGCACAGGAATTTCGTAAAGAGGATGGCTCACTGCATGGCAGAGTCCCCTTGAGGTCCTTGCTGTATGACAAAGATCCTGCAAGAAGATTCCGTCCTATCTCCTGTGACTTTCTGGAACGATGTCTGGTTCTGGGTGTCTCCTTTCTTGGTCTTGTAGCTGTTGCCACTGGGGTTTTTTTTTTCTAATAATTTGGGCACAAGAGAATAATGAGAGAATGTAATGGGGAAATGGAGACCAATTCCCCTGGGGAATGTCAGAGAACTTGAAACTAATGGGGAACGTTATGGCAATAGAGAAAAGTCCCTATGCTTCTTTCCACTCCTACTCAGCATAAATGTATGACTACCCAACTGCTGCAAAGGAACTACATTATCTGAACCCCATAGAGAACCCTTAATGTGTCCTGTTGATTGTATTTTGAGATGCAGTGATCCCAGGAAATATTTTACGGACAGCTGGTATTAGGAACTTACCGGTACGTTGACTACAGGAAATTTGGAAACTTCAGGTTGCCCAGAGCAAGGCTTAAAGTCTACATTTGTACCTACATTTGATCATAGCTGACATATGATCAAAGGAAGATGGGGAAGGCGGGCTTATAATTAAACCTAGAAAACTTATTGCTTATTATTCTGAATGGTGCAAACACTGCATCAAGCCTCTTGCGGAATGGAAATGGCTCTTTCAGATTTGTTTCTTAAGACTCAATTTCTGGTGCCTTACAACCACAAAGGACAGCCAGTCAAATTGTTTTAGCTGGTATAGAAAGACTTAGTTGCTTACCATCCTCAGGGTCTAACTGTTTCCTGTCCAACCTGCCGGGAGATGTGGTGCTCTTGGAATATAGAATTGATGGCCTGTGACATGGAAGGAGAGAGTGAGGTAGAAGACTTGGGGAACATTGCCATGAATCTTGAAAGTTCTTGGGAATTGATACGCAAAGCCCATGCTTTGCAAGCCTAGCTGCACATAATGGTTTCATTATTAGAAGGGAAAGGAGACAGGGGAGGGGTATAAGGGGATGGGAGTAGGTGAGAAGTGGGGGCTGGGAGGCGAGGAGGAAGGGGGAAACAATGGTTGATATGTAAAATAAATGGGAAAATGTTATTTAAATAAAATAAAAAGAGGTCCTCCCTTAGAGAGACGAGAGATACCAGTGCAGGCCCTGTGTGTGCTACTGCAGTCTCTCTGAGTTCATATGAACTTTGCTCATGTTGATTTAGAAGGTCTTGTTATCTTGGTGTCCTCCATCCCTTCTGGCTCTTAACACTCATTCCACCTCTTCTTCCTTGGAGTTCCCTAAGCCCCTATGGGAAGGATTTGATAGAGACATTCTCCTTAGGGCTGAGTGCTCCAAGGTCTCTCACTCTCTGCATATTATTTGGCTGTGGGTCTCTGTATCTGTTCCCATCTGCTGCAGGAGGAAACTTCTCTGATGATGGTTGAGCAAGGCACTGATATGAGTATAGCAGAATGTCATCAGGAGTCTTTTTATCACTATGGGTTTTTGTTTTTTTCTTTTGTTCTGTGTTGTTCTTTTAGACCCATAGTACTGGTTTTACCCTAGGTCCCCGGACTACCACGAACTTTTCCCACAACCATCTCCCAAGAGACCTAAACCTCAATGGACAGATTACTACTCAATCTTCCCATTATTTTTCCATCTCTACGCAGGTGTTAAAATATAGTACATCCAACCTAACTGGGAGGAAGTCAAGTACAGAACAGAACTAAAATAGGGTAAAAGCAATAGAACAATAGAACTGTGGTACAACGATCCAACAAAAATGTGGGGCAACCTTGTACACCCCGCTAGCTATTAGTAAGCAGATTCTTGCACAACCTGACTGTTTAAAATCAATCTTAAATAATATAGTAAAATCTGGAGTGTTTCTATAATAAAGGATTGCTAATCATTTTGAAATTCATTGCAAATCTTGTTTTGATCAAATGTTCTATTAAAAATGACCACACAATCGTCCCTTGCACATGCAGGCGATTGGTTCTAGGATTCCTTACAGATGTTAGCATCTGCAGGTGCTCACGTCCTATGTATGTAGCAACATGGGCATATATAGTCAATCCACATTCTTTAAAACTTGTCTGCCTTGCTGGTAATACCCAACAACTCCCCTAAATAGACTTTTGACTATGGTGTTTAGGGAGTAATGACAAGAAAAAAGATCTCTGTATGTTCAGTAGAAATGTATATTTTAAGAAAATTTCCCATCTGCTGTTGTTTAAATATGTGGGTGTGTAGTGTTCTGAAATGGAGAAAAATAGTTATATCATATATAATTAAAATAGAGTACATATGCTAAGATAATATAAGGTAGAATAGAAGCAGTTAAAGTCGTGGCCCAAAAATATGTCAATGCTAAAATGAAGTGGTGTGGGACACTGACATAGCAATGAACCTTGGCTTTGTTGCTCAGAAGGACACTGAAATAATTCTTCTTAATTCAAGAGACCATGACGGTAAAAAAAATTGCAGTGATCGGGGCTGGAGTCAGCGGACTGGGCGCCATTAAGAGTTGTTTGGAGGCAGAACTAGAACCTACGTGTTTTGAAAAGAGCAATGACATCGGAGGACTGTGGAGATATGAGGTAATTTTAGAAATATTTTCAGAACATGATACCATCAATGTGTATGAGAGCTGTTTCTATTCAACTAAGAAATAAAACTGATAACATAAATTATTTCTTAAGTGTGCTTTCCAAATTAGTGATAAATATTTAAATTAATTTGAGATTCCTTGTGGCACAAGCACAATCCTACTATTTCATGCCCCTGGCAATCCCACATATAACACTTAGGATATTGATATGCAAATTTTGCATCAGAGTGCTGAAACTCCAAGAGCATGCAAAAGTTATTCTCCCTCTAGCAAACTTGCTATTAGCTGTGGAATTTTCTTCCATATCGCAAAACCACCCTATATGTTGTTTGTGTTGTTTGTTAGTTACTGGGTAAACATGTCTCTACCATGAAAGGTGTGCTTCCTTACAAACAGAATCATCTTTAATAACTTAAAGGAGTGGGTCTATTTCATAGTTGTTGTTCGTTTTAAAAATGCTATAAAGTCCCAGGCGGCAGCTGTAGGCAGGCAGCAGACTCTGGGAGCAGCCAGTCCCAAGGCAGAGATTCGAGGGTCCCGAGCAGGTGGCCCAAGATCCCCGGGCGGGTCACGGCGGGTGGCTCATCCCAGGTGAGCTGGTCCCACCATGTGGCGAATGGGGAGAGACAGCTTGCAGCGTGTTTGGACATGAGGTGGGTAAAAGGCACATAGACACGGTAGGCAGGTGTAGAACTGGACATTTATTACTTAGAGGAGAGAGAGAGGGGGGAGGGAGAGAGAGAGAGAGAGAGAGAGAGAGAGAGAGAGAGAGACACGTGCCCACACCAAGGGACAGGAAGAGAAGAGATTCAAGATGGTGGTGAGAGGGGTGGGGGTGGGGGTGTCGCTGGGGGTGGGCGTGGCTTGCCCCTTAAAGGGTCAACCAAAAGAAAAACAATAGTGGCTCCCAGAAGTTAGAAGGATGGAAGGGAAATCTCCACTTCAATGAGTCTTAGTGAAGCATAATACAAGATCATTGAAAACAGTTCTTATGAATGCACCACAGTTATCTTATTACTGCCATGATCATTTTTTATATTTTAATATACCTCATAGCTGCATGATTCTTTTTTTGTTCCAAAGCAAATAAACATTTTATTCTCTACCACACATATTCTCTTAAACAAATCCCTTCCATTGTGAGGCAGATTTTGTCCACTGGGAGTCTCCCTTCCAAACCTTCTTTGAGCTATTTTTGTCTCAGTTTGTCTGCATCCTTGGAGCCTGCTGTTTTCTGTTGTAAAATAAATTATTGCTACCACAGAGTCACTCGCTACAAATAGAATTAAAGCAAGAGAACCCTCATCAGGAGATGAGACTAACTCCCTCATCCTGATGAATGACTGTCCTAACACCTGAAAACCAAATCATAACTTCTCAAAGAAAAGTATACCAAACACCACACTTCTGGTCACCCCTGACACATTCTGGAAACCAAGGGTTGTTTTGTTACCTTTAGGAAATACCAGAAAATGGAAGGCTTGGGATATACAAATCTTTGACCTGCAATACGTCCAAGGAGATGACAGCCTTCAGCGACTACCCCATCCCCGACCATTACCCCAACTACATGCACAATTCCAAGATGATGGAGTATCTCAGGATGTACGCCAAGCACTTCGGGCTCATAAAACACATCCAGTTCCAGGTAAGACGTGAAACCTGCCCACTACATGCTCAATGGTTGAGGCAGAGTCTGCCCTGCCTGTACCGGCGGGTACCGGCCAGCTGCCCCAACACTGCCAGAGCCAGTTACCCCGCCAGATGAGCACCATCCCAGCTGGAACCTGAATTCCAATTTTTGGTTAATTTTGTAAAGTAAAAACAAAGGTCATGGGAAATAAAAAAACCAATGCATTTTGTGCTCTAAGAAGTCATAGCATTTTGGAAATGAACATTGTAGGAACCTTACATGCACACAACTCCTAACCACCCAGGAGCCATGCATAGAGCTATTTTACCTACTTAAACATAAAATTCTACAGGAGGGAATAAAAGCAAAAGTGGATAAGAATGTCCTAGAACTCGGGCTTTGCTCCTTGTTTCCTAGACAAAGGTGTGCACAGTGAGGAAGCGCCCTGATTTTTCATCCTCTGGCCAGTGGGACGTTGTGGTGGAAGCTGATGGGGTGCAGAAAACATACATCTTTGATGGGGTCATGGTCTGCAGTGGTCATTACACTGAGAAGCATATTCCTCTACAGGATTTTGCAGGTATTCCTCTGCTGTGTGTGTGAGAAGACTCTTAGGGTTCTATTTCTTTTAAATTAATTAATTTTTGCATCCTAACTAGTTTCCCCTTTCTTCCTCTTCTCCCAGTCCCTCCCTCCACCTCTCCTTAGCAATAGCCCCACCCATCCACCTCCACCACAACACCATCCACTCCTCCACTTCTATTCGGAAAAGAGTTGATATCCTCCCATGGATATCAACCAAACATGCCATGTCAAGTTTCAGTAAGACTAGGCACCTCCCCACATATTAAGGCTGGAAAAAGCAACCCAGTATGAGAATAAGAGTAGGGTCTCAAAAGCTGGCAAAAGAGTCAGAGGCAGCCCTTGTTCCAACTGTTAGGAGTCCCACAAAAAGACCAAGCTACACAACTGTCACATATACGCAGAGGGCATAGAACAGTCCCATTCAGGCTCCCTGGTTGTCAGTTCAGTCTCTGTGAGCTCCTATGAGCCCAGGTGAGTTGATTCTGTGGGTTTTCTTGTGGTGTCTTTGACCCCTCTGGCTCATACAATCCTTCCTCCCTCTCAGGCAAAAGATTCCCTGAGGTCTGCCTAATGTCTGGCATCTGTTTCCATCAATTGCTGAGTGATGTCTTTCTGACGACCATTGGGCTAGGCACCAATCTATGAGTATGGCAGAATATTGTTAGGCATCATTACATTGGCATATTTTGCCAGTCATGTTTGGTCCTACCCTAGGTCTCCAGGCTATCCAGTCTCTGGATCCTGGCGCTCCAGACAGTGTCAGGGGTGGGCTCACTCTGGTGGCATAGGTCTCACTCTAGGCTAGTCATTGGTTGGCCACTCCTAAAATCTCTGTATCACCCTTACCCCAGCGTGTCCCATAGGCAGGACAGACTGTAGATTGAAAGTTAAGTGACTGGGTTGGTGACCCAATCACTCCATTGGAAGCCTTGCCTGATCACAGGAGCTGTCCAGTTCAGGCTACATATCCCTTATTGCTAGGAGTCTTAGCGTGTATATCCTTGTATACAAGGTCACCCTTGTAGATCCTGGGAGTTTCCCTTGCACTGGGTTTCTACCTCACCCCGAAATGCTCCCCTTTGCTAGTCGTCTCTTTCTGTACTCTCGATGCCTATCCTATCCTAGGTATTGGACGCAGGTGTTTATACAGAGGGGTACAAGAGAGGGTGTCGTAAGCTCATAGAACAGTCAGGGAAGATCTAGCAATAGAAGTGAAGACTGAACTGGAAACCAGAGTTCCTCGGACAAACAAACAAGGTCTGAGAGAGAGTTTCACGGAAGAGGAAACAGCGTGTAAAAAGAAGCAGATGGGGGATAACGTGGGGAGAGCTCGAGGATTGCGCCCATCTGAAGTGCCTAGGTTGGAAGAAGCGTGTAAGAGTCAATGGAAAAGCATTATGGTGTGTGTGTGTGTGTGTGTGTGTGTGTGTGTGTGTGTGTGTGTGTGTATGCTCACGCATGCATGTATGCACATGCATGTAGGAAAAGCAAGTATATAATCAAGCTTGCACTGTGTGTAAAGATCAGTTTACATTAATTGATAGGGGAAGATGGTTGAGTCAGGAGCACCAGTGAGAAATGCATTATAGAACTTGATAATTTATGGCAATTGTATTTTTAAAATATAATTTTTTTTCAGAATGCCTTGAAACTTCTAATATCCCAGGCTTGTAGTGTTAAAAAGAGTGGCCATTAGCCAAATGTCACTGATAACCACTTGATATGTGAAGGACACAAAATTAAGATGTTTCCTTTGCAAACTAATCACCACACTTAGAAAACACAGTAGGAGCATATACATAATCACATTAGTAACCTTACATTAACTATATATTAGCATCTCAGAGTATCCTGAGTTATGTAAAATATGAAGTAAGAATTCCTATCATTCTCATCACTTCTTGGCTTCTGGGAAGCTTAGAACTGTGTATGTGGTTGCCATTCTGTTGCTTTTGAATGACACTGATGTATCCTGCTAAGAATCTTTACAAGTTTGTCAATTTTCAAAGAGCTAAAAAAAAGTGAAGAAAAAGTCTCACATCACTGAATAGAAAAATGAGAAAAATACAACAACATTAGAAGGTGGCAAAGAGTTGACACATTAAATACATCATAAATGGCTATAATTTTATTGACTACTTTTTAAAATGTGCTCTGGTTTTGGTTTTGGCCATATAGTCACTGCTGTTGAATGTTTTCTTCCTTAGTGGAGAATATTCTGTAATAGTGGCACAAGGTCCAAGTACAAAGAAGAGAATTAAGTAACGTGAACTTCAAGTTCAGGAATGAAATTTACTAACCAGTGTTTTCCAGTTCTGCTTGTGACTTGAGGAATCTGGCTCCTTCCTTCACAGGAATCACCCAGTTCAAAGGCAGCTATCTCCACACCTGGGGATACAAGCACCCAGGCAACTTGGAGGGGAAGAGAGTGGTCGTGGTTGGCATTGGGAATTCTGGAGCAGATGTGGCAAGCGAGATCAGTCGCGTCGCTGAGCAGGTCTGGGGTCAATTCTGCTCTTGGGTGTAACCTTGATACCTGTAGAGAATATGTGAGTCTAGGCCTTCTCCGGCTTTAGCAGTGATGTTCCCATTTGAACTGCAAGGGCGTGCTTTTCTACGGACTAAATATGAATAAGAGAATAAAGAATTCCAAAGTGGCACTACTCCGAGTCCATAACGCACTAGAGTCGTGGAAGCAACAACCTAACTAGAGTCAGGTAACTTAGAATTAGCTACAGGTAGCTACATGGGAAATTTCAAAGTGAAATGAATCTTACGGAAGACACTGTTCTCATATTGGAAATGAAGTTTAAAGAGCAATGAATATACGCAAATCTGAGCATTTAAAATATATTGTTGATATGTGTGTGTGTGAAGTTGTTAAGACAAAGGGAAAAATTCCACAGACTCCACTGAACTATGAACAAATAAAAAATAGGGGAAGATGAACAGTCCTTCCGTAGTGAGTGTTGCTGAGTGTGGAAGGCCATCGTACAATTCAAAATTAACTTCCTTATTTTGATTCATACTTTATCGAAAACAATATAAGATTTCCAATACTGAGCACTTTTTGTAAAATAAGTGACTCATGTCATGATTCTGGGGCACATGAGCCACAGATCTCCATGACAACGGCATCACTCTAATGATTATAGCATCAATAAAAAAAAAACCTTTTCAAGATTTTGTTAGGTCATACAAAATAGAACAAACTACTTATCAAAATGTACCTTCCCTTCTTTTGCATTGCAAACATTTTGTTTATAATTTTCCAGCTCTGAAAGTGAGAAAACTCCAGTGTGGCTTTCTGTACCTGGCGTGTTTCAATCCTAGAAGCCACATTCCTATGCTCTCCCTCACTTTGAAAGTTCACCTGAAAGAACTTACACCGGATCTGAATACAAACTAACACTCAACTTAAGAACCTATTGTGTTGTAGGTTTTTCCCCATATTTGGGGACTTCAACTGCTCCAGACATCTAACATAGCTGAAGCAAACATCACAGGGAAAGAAGACTCATGACGTACGCTAAATTAACTAAAATGACTCCCAGTAATTGGATCTCTTTATAAAGTAGGGGCAGCGAAAAGAAGCAGGCTGCACCACTACAAAGATCTGAGACCAGAGTGATTAGCAGCTAAATAGCTAAATACTTACTAGGCAACCACTCCTCTCTTTAAGGTTTTCCTCAGCACAAGACGAGGGGCATGGATATGGAACCGAGTTTGGGATAACGGGAATCCTATGGATGCCACGCTCTTCACTCGTTATAATAGAGCTGTCCAAAAGATCTCCCCCAAATTCCTGATCAACAGACAAATAGAGAACAAGTTAAACTCGAGGTTTAACCATGCCAATTATGGACTGAAGCCTCAGCACAGGTAATGTTTGGAATTTTAAGTAAACAATATCTTTAAGCTATTGGACTAAGTCTCTAAGTACATGAAGGGGATACGTGATAGCATTCATTTCTCATGGCATTTGTTTTTATGGCAAATATCCAAATTATTTCCTTCCTACTGTGGGGTGTTTTCCCACCAAGGTACACAAAAAGTTGTGCAGAGTGGGGAAGTAGAGACTTTAAAACTTGCCTTACTTGAAACTCGTAAAAGGTCGCTTTGTCACATTCTCCTGCTTTCTCGCCATCGTGTGTCAACTACTTCATGTTCACTCTCTAAATTAAAAACTCTGATTCCATGCTTACCTTCAAAGCCATCATCAGCCAGCACAATTCATTATCCACGTACAACAACCTCGTGGCCACTGATCTCTTCACCTGACCTGTCTTTCTGTCCCTTTTGCCTGACTCCTAGCCTCAGTCACCCTAGTCCCGACCACTGCAATGTTTATAGACATCTTTCCAAAACTCATTCTGTACTTAAGAATTCTTAGCTTTTTCCTCTCATCTCATTCAACACTAGCCAGTTCTCAGGCCCAATCTTGTCCTCCATCCCATGTCTTCCTTCTCTAATTCTTCCATGTTCAAGGCTACTTTTCCTCTAATTTTTTCTTCTTTCTTCCAAAAGACATCTAAGACTTGATGCTGCTGTGTGTTCACCCTCAGTCCTATTTTCTTTTCATCCCAAGTAGCTCCCTGTATTGAAGATCCCATGGCTGGAGAGTTGGCTCAGTGGGTAAGGGCTCCTGCTCCCAACCCTGATGACCTGAATTTCATCCTCAGAATCCACACGATGGAAAGAGAGAACTGAATGTCACAAGTTACTCTCAAACCTCCACACATGTACTGTGGCACACTTGATGTGGACACATACTCATAAGTAAATAAATGTAAATTTTTTAAATCGCAGGAAAAAATATAAAAGTTTAAATTAATGAAAACAGAAAAATCATTATTAAGAGATACCTAGAAGAAACTATGCATAGTTTTTATCCAAAGTTAGGTCAGATTATGACTACAGGTTTCTTTTTATAGATAAAGTACCCACAATCTATGAAATATGTTTAATAATATTACTTTTGTGTCAATGTACCCTGGGACTGTGATTCCCTACAGCTAATTCATAGCTCAAACCTTAATCTGAGATTTACGAATGGTCTCACTGTCGCTGATCGCAAACATTCCCATTGAAGATTCATTCTTCAGGTCTTTAAAATGATCAGCAACTAGGGCCAGCAGGATAGTTCAGCAAATAAAGACACTTGCCACCAGGCCTGACAACCTAGACCTGGAACCCACGTGGAAGAAGGAGAGAATCAACTTCCACACATTATCCTCTGACTTCTACATCCTCGCATGCACACACACACATGCACACTCACACATAAATAAGCAAATAAATATAATTAATCAATAAATGCATGAAAATATTAACAACTAATTAATGTCAACCTAGTTTACATAGTATCAAGAATAAATAAATACATCAAAATTAACATCCTTTGTAGTGTGCATCTTTAGTTCAATCACTTAGGAGGCAGAGACAAGCAGAACTCTGTGTGTAGAAGAGCAACCTGAGCTACAAAGTGAGGTCCAGGAATGCAGTCAGGAATGCATAGTACATTTCTGTCTCGATAAACAATTAACACATTTTATTCTTTGTAACAATGCTATTATCTAAAGGTAATTAGTCTGCACTAGCAAATCTGATATGGTGTCATATCATTATTAGTGCTCTGCCATTAGGAAAGTGAGATCAAACTGTTTTATGGTTTGTCCAAGGCCTCGTAGGGGGTAAGAGCCTGAGCAAATACCGAGGTTCAGTTCTGAATCAGAAAATCAGGTCTTTACTAATGAACTGCATTGCCTTCTGGGGATGCTGAAAAGCAGAATAGAAATGGTTCAAGCTATGCAACTATTTCCAGAGCTTTTGCCTATATTACATTTTAATTAAGAAGCCGTATATTCATCTCTCAATACACAGAATTCTTGACCACCGAACGGTTCTTAGTGATGACCTGCCAAGTCTCATCATTACTGGAAAAGTGCAGATAAAACCAAACGTGAAAGAGTTCACCTCAACATCGGTCATCTTTGAGGATGGAACTGAGGAGAGCATAGACGTTGTCATCTTTGCCACGGGCTACACTTTGTCCTTCCCTTTCTTGCATGACGAACCAACAGTCGTGGACAGCCAGTACTCCATGTTTAAATTTGTTTTCCCTCCTGGGTTAGAGAAGCCAACTCTAGCTTTCATTGGCATCCTCCAGCCAGTTGGCGCCATCATCCCTACATCAGAGCTCCAAAGCCGATGGGTTGTGCAAGTGTTCACCGGTATGTACTGGTCTCCCATGGCTACAGTATGTTCCAAATGCTCTGTGATTTAAGAGTCACTCAGCGGTCTTCTACTTCGTTGATCTCTCTCATTATATAAAATTATCTGAAATTTGACCATTAAAAATAAACTATTATAGCCAGGCAGAAATGGTGCACACCTTCAATCCCAGCAGTCAAGAGGCAGAGGCAGGTGGATCCCTGTGAGATTTGAGCCAGCCTGGTCTACAGAGTGAGTTTCAGGAAAACCAGAGCTACACAGAGAAACCCTGTCTTGAGAAACCAATAAACACACAAACAAATAAATAAATAAAACGACTTTGGGTTCTTCTGAAGGTTTATATTTCATTTTTAAGAAAATTCTACTAAAAATGAAAACATCCAAACAGTAAAAATTACAAAAGCAAAAAAAAATTGTAATGAGGTTATATTTTAATGCAACTGTCTATTCATTTACTGCTTCTCAGCAGAAAAACAACTTAGGGCAAGGTTTACGGAAACATACATTGACTACGGTTAAAAATCAAACAAAGAACAAACCACAAACCACATAGGACACATCTCAGAAGTGTAGTGAAGCCATTTTATCTTCTTCCTTTGCACAAATAGAATAGTAGATTATAAGAATATTTGGAACAGGAAAGTTCAAGCAGACAGTGGAGTGATGCGGGGGAGGAAAAGGTAGGTGGGGAAAGGGTTGGCAGAAGTGAAGTGTGCAGGAATAAGCTAAATGGGAGCCTGTGATCTGCAACATAAGAAAAAGTATAGTAAGGTGGCAGTAGAGCATGGAAGAACGGGAGGAGGATGCTGGGAGATGTGCCCTGTGTGGCGTGTGGCTTCTTTCTCTCACAATCGTGTGAACTGAACCCTCATTTTACTGCCATTTTCTTCACTTAATACATAGCACTCCACACTCTTTTCTACTCAATATATGCATATGGACATATGGACATACATATCAATAGTGTTTTTGTATTAATGACCACTTAGAATTATTATAAACAGCAACGTCAGGACAAGCCTGCACATGTATTTTATTGAGTGTGCGTCACCTTTCCATTTGGTATATTTGTAGGAGAATAATTGCTGTTTCACAAGGTGTGCATATGTGTCCAGCAGTGACTGAATGTCCCACATGACATGTCAGTCCTCCAGCTCTGCCCCTTTCATGCTCTGCATGCTCGTGTTTGAAATGTATTTTGAAATATTTGTGGGTATTTGTGCATAGGACGTATTTTTGTGATTGGTGAAGCACCAAGCAGATAGTTTATAAGCAGCATGCCTACCACTCCTTGTCCTGCCTCCCTAGTGTTATTTAACATTCCATTTGCTGAAACTTCCTTGTCCCTGACACATTTACACATACAGAATTTCCATCTGCAATTACTTGCTCTCCATTCAAAATGTAGTTATTGCTGCTGGAGACATTTTCCGTCAGTGTCTACTTTCAGGAATGCACTATGAAAACTAAGAGATGTTCTTAACTCAAAAGACAGAAAAATTGCATTTGGGATTTAAGCTCAATGCTAAGCAGCATTCAGGTAAGAGAAACTTTGAGTCAGGTTCCAGTATAGCTTGGGAATCTTTGGAAAACTACAAGACATGGTAAGGGTCCTTCATAGTATTCAGGGATGTTAAGTGGACATTTGAACTAAGAAAAGTTTAAACATCTATTTATCTTAAAGGGAAAGCTGACCTCCCTAGCTGACATCCTGGGCATGATGGTGGAGAGGAAATTCTCTTCCTTTGAAATTCTTTACACATAAGACTTGGATTAGAAATTGTATAGAGGCCTGATGATTCTATTCTATTTCAAAACTGTTCTTTTTGTTTATTTGTGTACTCGGTTCTCACGTCAACCCCCCAATGTCTGTATCCTGTTTTCTCAGGACTGAAAAAGTTGCCCTCAAAGAAGGACATGATGGCTGACATCAACAGAAAGAGATGGAAAATGACCAAAAAGTAAGAAACCTAATTTTTTTGTTAAAATAGACAATACCTGTTCAGGGGGTGATATATGATTTTTGTTTTCTTTTTTCATAGCTTGCACATACATGAGCCCTAACAAGATGATCTTAGTTCAGTGAGATCATGTTGAGTTTTTTTAAAACATGGGTCTGATTGTGAAATGTAAACCAGATGTGACGTATTAAATAACCTCAGAACACTGTATCTGCATGATGAGAAGAATGCAATTCTTATTTCCCACTATGGAAAAAAAGAAAAGAGTTTCAAAAGAATCCTAAACCTAGACCGACCAGATATGCCACTTCTCAGTGTTTACCCAAAGACCCCGGGCCCACAGACCACAGAGTCAAAGTGCACAGTATATTTACTGCATCCCTAGTCACAGTAGCTAGGTTAGGGAAACAATGCTGGTGTCCAGGGGGAGAGCAGAAATGTGCATTATATTCACAATGGAGTTTTTAGCCTCAAACACGAATAAGTTATATCATTGGCAAGAATACAGACAAAAGACATTGTTTTGTACTTTTCTCTCATTTGTGGGTCCTAGACATTACAGGTATGTAAAATCATCTGTACTGGTGACATGAAAACAGAAACAAGACAGTCTGGGTGGTGAGGGTCTGGGGGCAGTATAGGGGAATAAAGAGAAGGGCAGTGAGGTCAGGGAGTCATAGTCAAAGTGCTTTATATATTTGCATGAAAAGGGTTAGTAACCCTGGATAATTTTAAAGAAATTAAAATGGCAGAACAAACGAAAGAGGGTTCATGATATCAAGAAGACAGCATTCTGCAGCCCTTCTCTTCATTGTATGGTTTCCCATTCTTTCCTCCCCCTCTCCCTTGATATTCTCCTAACCTTGGAGGGGATAACACAAACGCCCTGTTCAGGGCGGAGCACTGAGCCACCAGTGGTTCTCAGCACCACGCGTCCCTGAATTCATCACCACTTGCTACAGAGAGAAACTGTCCAATTAATGCTGAGAGCAGCAGCCTTTGTTTATGGTGGAAACGTAAATGTTTAGAAGGCAGTTTGGAGTCGCGCAAATTTAACTACACAACAACGCATTCTCTCCTGCTGCCTCTTTAGTCATGGGGGTTTTACCGGGTTTATAGCAGAAGGCCTGAATGTCTTCCTGTGAAGCAGACCTCAGATCCAATCAGAGGGTCCCTGGTCACCCCCACAAGTCTTGCCGCTATTACAACGGCGGACACAGCTTGCCTGGCAGGTAGATGTTGGCATTCCCTATGGTTCACAGTTGTGTAAAACCAGCAACCACTGTTCTCCCCTGAATTTGGTAATAAATACTTTAGTACTACTTTCCTTAGCCTTATTTTACATTTTTTTCTAATTTATTTGGCTACTTTCATTTGCTTTTCATTATATTTATGTTAAATGATACAAATTTATCTCCTCCCAACATTTTGAAAAGTTTCGATTTTTTTTAAATTGTGATACTTTCTAATTTTCGTCTCTTTTACCCAAGTATGATTTAACAGAGTGGTTTCTTCTTTGGTTTAGAAATAGGGACTCCTTGTATAGCCTCAACTAGCCTTGAACTCACTCTGTAGCCCAGGCTGACCTTGCACATTCTCCTTCCTCAGCCTCCTGAGTCCTGCAAGTGCAAATGTGTGCCGCTGTGCCTGCTTGCAGGGAGGCTTTTAGTCTTCAAGTCTTTGGTCCTCTGAAAACAGTAACTCACAACTGTCTAGGGATACTCAATGGAAGAATTTGTGCAAAGAATCAGTACATGGAGAAAATAGTTTTCGTAACTTAAAAACTTAAAGTGACCAATGGAGTCTCATACGCCGTGACTTATATATTCTTTGTTAATTTGATTCATACCATGAAAGTGGCTTCTGTGACTAGGAGGGGAATCCACTCATTCAGTGTTTGCTTTTTATATATGTCAGTCACTCTCCTGGGTACCTGGGAACTTTAAAGCCATCAAGGATTTTACATCAGATATTGGGAGGCCATAGTATGCTAAGGGAGTGGAGGCAAATGTATGAAATTAAGATTTAACAACTATAAAATAGTGAAATCAATAAGCCAATAAAAGCAAATTCTACTGAAAAGTCAGGGAATAGCCCCGTGACTGAGACCTGATGCTTCTTATGTTTCTGTTCTCATCTCAGCTTTAGGAAAAGCCTCAAAGACTCTCGTCGTGTTCAGTTCATCGACTACATGGATGAAATTGCTTCCGAGTTAGGGGTCAAACCCAACCTGCTCTCTCTCTTCCTTTGGGATACAAAGCTGGCCAAGGAGATTTTCTGGGGACCCTGCACCCCATACCAGTACCGTCTACAGGGCCCAGGGAAATGGGCTGGGGCTCGGGCAGCCATCCTCACTCAGAGAGAAAGAATGCTCAAACCCCTAAGAACCCGAGTTCTCAAACACCCTCAGGCCTCCCTCTCTCATCTTTTCTGGGTCAAAAGTATCTGTGTTGTCTTCTTTTTCTTTGTTTCCATGTTAGCTATCATGCATATCACAAGTCGTTAACCTCACATTGACATAGATATTTATGAAGCTAGAGAGTAAACTATTGTTATTTAAACTGTATATCCTAGGATCTATTAAAATATGAAGAAACATGCTTATAGAGTAGTTCACAAATGAATTTTCAGACACAGAACAAGATTACTTTAATAATGACTTCATGAGGGGAGGTTTAAAAAGGTGCAGATTATTACCATTTCATTCCAAAAGTACTTTGAGAAGTTTATCTATAACATAATCATGAATAATAATTAAAAGTGAGATGAATTTGATTTAATAAAAGATCAGAGAGACTATTTAACCAGGAGTAAACCTTACTTAACAACAACAACAAAAAAACAGGACTAAACCTTATTTAGCAAAGAGCAAACTATGTAATCAGGAATAAACCTTAAAAGTACATCTTATGATCTCAAAACATCTTCCCCAATCTGACCCCCAGATAATCGTAGCTGTTTCAAGCTGTGTTTGGTTGGGTGGTTGGTTAACTGTTAGTTTTAAGGCGGGGTCTCAATGTGTATGTAGTCTGGAATGGCCTCATATCCATGCATTTTACTACAATGTGTGGGGGTTATAAGCAGTGCCCGGCACTGGACCCTCTTGAGAAAGAATCTTCAATAGAAAAATAGGAAATTCATCAACTCATCATGTAATCAAACTGCTCTACTTGCAAACGTGCTGCAGATCAACCTGCGGCGCTGCAGCTCCTGGTTTGGTGCACTAGGAAGGCTGGCATCGCCGTCGAGCATTGCTGCCGGAAGATTGGGCTTGAGTCAAACTGAAGAACAGCCTGAGGAAACAAAGAAAGGCCGACGCTCCCAATAAATCTTAGCTCCAGTCCAAAGGAAAGCTGCACTGCAGTGCTACAATGATCAGATGAAAGTATCGGAACCCTGAATGACGGTTCTAATACCAATGAGGGGATTTTAAGATATACTATTATATGGTCTTATTGAGTTACTGATAATACTGTGTGGTATAATAATATTGTATTTATGCAGCAGAATATTCTTATTTCTAAGAGGTAGGCAAAAGTAGGAGCTAAGTACCATGGTTTGTACATTTTCTTTGCCATAGATGTATAAGTTTATCTGCATGTAAGGGACGGACAGGGACAGAGAGCAAGGGACGCAGAAGTAACATGCAAGGGGCGGAACTTCCACGACTTGTGATTCTAGTTAAAAGTTGTGCAGCTGTTCATAGCTGTAATCTTTCAGCCCTTTTGTAGACTTAAGAAATTGAAAATAAAAAATAATAATTAAAAAAAACTTATCTTCTGCAATGATTTCTGTACTAAAATGAGGAAGAGGTTTCTATGGGAAATTCTTCTAATCAGTGACCACACACGGTAGTGGAAATACCTCCCATGACAGCCTTGGTCTTGATGCTCCAGAACACGAAGATTGCAGAAGACCATTCCCCATGAAACCATTCCCCATCATTCTTTAGCCCTTTTGTTGTGCAGCTATTTCCTGCACACTGAAAAATTCCTTCCTGAAGGGAGGAGGGAGGGGAACGCCACAAGGAGAATATGGAGATGATGAAACTTCCTGAGAATGGCACTCACCAGGCCCTGCCCCCCCCCCCCCCCCCCGGGAAGGTCATAAACAATAGCTTTACAAAGGAATCTCCAGTGGGAATTCTTGCCAGCTGGGCAGAAAGCTCCAGGGACGCATCAGCAGAGTACTAGAATAGACTTTGGTGACATCTCAAACATATCTCAGATTCAGGACTGGTAGGTCCTGGCTTATGGCAGTGGGTGAAAGGACTGCATAAGGGATTGTCAAGTTCTGTTTACATCCAATTCTGTCACTGAATTCACACTGAGAACCAGAGACGTGTCTACTCAGACTTCCTTCTTGCCTGTGTTTCATTATCAATGCCTTCACTTAAGGATTTCAAGGCAATAATCTTGAAGCCACAAATACCTCTTGCAGCAAATTATTTTACTGAGCTACAGTAATCTAATCCAGCCTATGTATGCACTAAGGGTATAAGTCTACCCTGTAGATGGAGCGGCGGGCTGTGTCCCGCCACCCGGCTAGCTTTACCCAAAATAATTACATGGAAACTGTATTCTTTTAAACACTGCCTGGCCCATTAGTTTCAGCCTCTTATTGGTTAATTCTCATATCTTGCTTTAACCCATATTTAGTAATCTGTGTAGCACCATGAGGTGGTCGCTTACCAGGAGATATCTTAACCTGCGTCCATCTCAGAGAGGAGAAGCATTGCGACTCACTGTGGTGACTGCCTGAAGCGTCTCCCCAACTCTGCTTCCTTTCTCCCACAATTCTGTTCTGTCTACTCCGCCTACCTAATTTTCTGTCCTCTTAAAGGGCCAAGGCAGTTTCTTTATTAATAATGAAAGTAACACATAGACACTCCTCCATCACTACCCCAGCCTAGGTATGTACTGAGGAAAAATTGAATGGAGAGTGTTCAGTCCAAACATCATTTCTTAGAGCCACACCAAATGGCTTTTGTCTTGGACCTTTGACACAGGACCTGTGTCAACATCACAACATATATTAAGTAAATTGAAACACAATGCATTGCTTACTCTTAGGTTGAGAACAAAACTTTAGTGCAAGTCAATACTGTCTCCTTCCCCTCCATGAACAGCCTTACTCATTGGCATAAACAGAGTCTGCACATTCATTCCCTGGCTGCCCAGACCCAAGTAATCACACAGAAACTGTATTAATTTACAGCACTCTTTCACCAGTGGCTAAGGTACAGTTCTAGCTAGCTCTTACATCTTAAATTAACCATTTCTATTAGTCTGTGTATTGCCACATGGCTATAGTGTTACCTCATTTTCTACATGTCTTGTTTCCTCAGTGATTGGCTGGCATCTGACTCTCTGCCTTTCCTCTTCGCAGAATTCTCATAGTCTGGTTGCCCCATGGATCCTTCCTGTCTGGCTACTAGCCAATCAGTGTTTTATTAAACTAATAGGAGTGGCAAATCTTTACAGTATACAAAAACATTATCCCACAGCACGTTGGTCCCTTCTTTGAAGATCAGAAACCTGGCATACAAGTAGACAATACTTAAGGCCAACCCCAACATCAAATCACAGATAATCTTCCACTCTAAGCTGTACTAATTAGAACTTGCCAGAAACTCTTTCTTGCTCTTCTCTGTCCTGCTTTCTCTAGTCAGCAGCAGTCGCTAACAAATGGCACTTGCAGGTGTAGCACGACCCAGACCCTCATCCTGTTCTGAAGGGAATGATGTGCATTAATCCTTATTGTTATCTTTGGGAGTGTTCACAGTGTGATGCTTCTGCCTCTGGTCTGCTCTAAATTTTGGTTGTCTTGTAACATATCATTACAAGAAATGTATATCTGCATAAAGAGTAATATAGTTTTGTCAACACTTTTCTTAACTACCCACTCATTTAACTTTTCAATATATTTTCCCCCAGCAAACTTAGCAACTTTTGTAGCATAAAATCCTATGCAGTTGATGCCTACCTTTGTGTGACTAAATTTAGTCATGTTGCAATAAGAGTTCACCATCTTCCTTTCTCAGCCACCAGAAGCACCACTTTCCAAGACCCCTCTAATCTCTGCAGAGCATCTTTGCATGATTATTGTATGGTCTGTGTTGTTGCCAAGAGAATTCCTTAAAGATACACATTGAACTTATTACTGCTTTTACTTCAGATTTTCACCAAGAAAAGAAAACTCAACATTGGCTTTTCAAACATCTGGGGATAGACACTTAAAGAAATGTACTAGTCCCATGTCATCTAAGAAGACAAAATTATGGTTTATAAGAGAAGATTCTAGAGAAATCAAGCTCGCTCTAGGCCTTGAAGAGCATCCCAGTGATTGGAGTGTCCATAATCAAATAGGCTGGCTCGGGAAACTGTGCAATCCCAGGTCCTAGAGAGCTTCCTGAGAGGGTGAGCCATCACCACACAGGTGATGGGAGATCCTGATGGAGGATGCAACCTGGAACATAATCAAACAGCGTGACTGAATATTTTACATACATTATTCCAAACCTGATTCTGAAGGTCCATGCATAATTTTGAGTAGAGCAAGTTTTAAGATACAATGAAGATTTAAAATACCAAGGACAAAGCAAAATTATTAAGTACACATCAAGAAAAATGATCATTAAAGAAGCAATGATTACATTAACATCTTTTATCAGAAAAAAATACAAAGGAGTTAAATATCTCTACGGGGGGAAATATATTTAGAGTTAAAAAGCTAGAGTAATTAGATAAAGAAAAAGTAATTTTGTTGGGTGTTAAAGTTGTTGGTTTTTACAGAGATGGAATTTATGGTTTTCCAGACCTCATAGAAAAAAGTCTAAGGCACAGGCTTCAGAGTAGAAGTTTAGCAAAGACAGAAACAAAAGGATATGAGATATAACTAAAATCAGTAAGTCTATAGAATTGAAGAAAATAAATAACTTTTCGTAGATTAAAATAAAAAAGGCAGAAAATAGAAAATTTAGTAAGTGAAAATTAAAAAGGTATCCTGAAGTAGTTCATCTACTCTTTTGGCTCTTCTGGGAGCACTCCACCTAGCTCCCAAATAAATTACACATGGTGGCTTATTGTTACTTATAAATACCTGGCCTTAGCTTGCCTTATTTCCAGCCAACTTTCCTTAACTTAAATTATCCCACCTACCTTTTGCCTCTGGGCTTTTACCTTTCGCTATTTCCGTATATCTTTTTTTTCTTATTCCATGTCTGACTGTGTGGCTGGGTGGTTGGCCCCTTCTTTTATAGCTCCTTGACCTTTTCCTCCCAGATTTCTCTTATTATTCATTCTCTCTACCTGCCAGCCCCATCTATCCTTTCCATTGCCTTGCTATTGGCTGTTCAGCTCTTTATTAGACCATCAGGTGTTTTAGACGGGCAAAGTAACACAGCTTCACAGAGTTAAACAAATGCAACATAAAAGAATGCAGCATACCTTTGCATCATTAAACAAATATTCCATAGCATAAATAAATGTAATACATGTTAAAATAATATTCCACAAAGTACCCAGCTCCCTACCTTGTTTTGGGAAGAAACTAATAAAACTAAGGGCTATTTGAGGGGCCATATAGAAACTTAATACAGTAGAAGATTCCTAAAATATATACATGTATGAAGGTAATCTAAATGGGATGCCAAATAAGGGAGAGAGAGCCCCAGCTGGACATCTGTCATCACCAAATGGAATTTCCAGTGCTGGAAATTGTTACATCGAATTGAATTGTTGACCAAAGGGGCCATGGTACTCCCTAAACAACCCAGGCTATTGCCAGGGCTACTGTTTGCTCTCCACAAACTGACAGCAAGGTCCTATTATGGAAAACAACACCTACACAACTCACAAAACATGGCGAAATTGAGCCAATGCCTACCTAGAGCCTTCGCCCCAGTGTTCGTGGTAATAGAAGGTACTTTGCATACTAACAAAGAAGAAAACTAAACACCAACCTGTTGTGGAACAGAATACTCATTTAACTACGTGAGTTGTGTTTGCATTTGTTTGTGCTGCAGAATAATTGTTTAACTAAGTAAAGATACATTGTTTTTGTTTAAGCTGCATCTGTTTAACTATGCAAAGATGTGTTGCTTTCGTTTAAGCTGCATTTGTTTAACTGGGTAAAGATGTGTTGTTGTTTCACTTTGCCTGCCTAAGGCACCTGATTGGTCCAATAAAAAGCTGAATGGCCAAGAGCCAGACAGAGGAGGGATAGTCAGGGCTGATGGGCAGAGAGAAAAGGGAAGTCAGTCAGCTAACTGGGACCCAACCAGCTGACACCCAGTCAGCTGGTGGGAGGGGGTAGCAGTACATAGATGAAGTAAAGGAGTCTTGGGGAATGCACATAGATTTAATTAAAATGGGCTAATTTAAGTTAAAGGAAAAAAGCTGGAAACAAGTCTAAGCTAAGGCTGAAATTCATGATTAATAAGGATAAGTAGACACATGCCCCCATCCCTAACCCAGAAATTATCCCCAATTGATAACCACTCACAAGTAAAATATTAGTTCTCTCCAAAGGAGTCTCATTGAGATACAAACCTCTCTTAAGGGCAGCCCCAATGACCAGCAGTAGAAGGTCAACATAAAATGAATTCCATGGCACCTTTGGAGGTTCTTTTTCAGGACATTTTATTTCTTTTTTTAACTTACAGATCCTTTAAATGTATATGATAGCATCTAGTTTCGTGTTTCTATGGGATTCCTGTATATAAGTGTGTGTCTCTGTATCTACATGTTTCTTGGGGTTTTTTCTTTGAGTCTTTTTCTTCTGTTTGTTTTGTCCTATTTTGGTTTACTTGGTTTTCTTCTATCTCATTTTTTAAATTTTTTAGATGTCTGTTTGTTAAGGAGAAACAGAAAAGATGTGGATTTAGAAGGGATTCAAGGTGGGGGGGATCCCTGAGGAGTTAGGGAATAGACCTAATCAGAATATATTGTATAGAAAAAAAAACTACTTTTTAGTAACAGAAAAAAAAGAAAAGAAAATTTAAAATGCAGTCTTTCATAGTAAGGTTTTCTGTTGTTATTTTATTTTCTCCTGGTTGCCACAGTTAGTCAAATATTAATACTAAATTTTAAGAGTGGACCAGGGATATAGCTGAAACTTCAGAAAGCCCTGATTCATATCCCCCGTGATTTGGGGGTGGACAGGCTAGATGAAGGAATAAGATAAAAAGTGTAAGTTCCCAGTGAGTAAAAGGAAAGCTAGCAAAACTGAAATGAAGATCTAGAAGAGGAAAATATTGAGAAAAAAGCATGTTCAGTACAAAACAGGACAAGTGAGGCAAAAATAAACCAGAACGTGTTAGCAATTTTTTCTTTTCCTTTTTTATTGAAACGAGGTTCTTTTCTCACATAATATATTCTGATTACAGTTTCCACTCACTATACTCCTTCCAGTTCCTCCCCATCTCCCCCCCTCCTCAGGATCCACTTCCTTTCTGCCTCATTAGAAAAGAACAGGCTTCTAACAGACAACAACCAAACATGACAAAATAAAACACAATAAGATACAATAAAAAACATCACATCAAAGTTGGACAAGGCAAACCAGCAGAAGGAAAAGAGCCCCAAGAGCAGGCTCAAGAATCAGAGACCCACTCATTCAAAGCATTCAGGAATCCCATAAAAATACTAAACTGAAAATTTATACACACACACACACACATATATACATATACACATACACACACATACACATACATACACATACACACAAACACACACACGCATATATATATATATATATGCACACACACATACACACACATGCAGACAACCTGATGCACTCTCATTCAGAAGCTCTGTTTGCTGCTTCATTCTCTGTGCGTTCATATGAGCTTTGCTCAGTTGATTTAGGTGGACTTGTTCTCCTGAGCCTTGTTCAGTTGATTTAGGTGGACTTGTTCTCCTGGGGCCCTCTTCCCTCTGGCTCTTACACTCTTCTTTTCTTCCATGAAGTTCCCTGAGTTCTGGGAGGGGTGGGGATTTGATGGAGACATCCCATTTAGAGTTGCATGTTCCAAGCAAGGCCTCTCTCTCTCTCTCTCTCTCTCTCTCTCTCTCTCTCTCTCTCTCTCTCTCTCTCTCTCTCTCTCTCTCTCTCCTCTCTCTCTCTGTATAATATCTGTCTATAGGTCTCTGTCAAATTTGATTTGAAAAATAAATCAAACTTCAGTTACAAAAAAACTGTTACCTAATGAAACTAGCTTTTGAAAAATTACTACAAAGTATAGGCAAAATTAAGAAGTATTCCATAATGCAAAACATGAAGTCCACATATCTACCTGTGCAATCACACCACTACATATGCCGTAGGAGATGGAGACCACCTCCAGGAGAGTGGTGCTGGGGAGCAGAAAGAAGGAAGGAAGGGGTGAGAACAGCACAGAGCTCTGGCTGGTACTTTACTTGGCTAGTGTGTCTCCTGGGATCCCATACTAGTGCTTTCCAACTAGTTTGACTTAAAGACACATTAACAAGTAAAACGATGTATCTCTGGATCAGTGAGTGAGCAGCGAGGAAACTTGTCAGTTAGTGCAGCCAGTGAGGTAGCAGCTCCAGGACTCTGTCCTCCAGCAGCACAGGCTTAACACATACATAGCACCCCAGCACACCCTCCCCCATTTCCCTGTGCACGCAGCTGAGAAGCCCTGCTCTGTATTGTTTTGTATACTTTTGTGTGCCTCTGCCTGGCTGAAAGGCTGATTGGAAGAGAACCCATACCCCTCACAGTCCTCAGTAGAGAATTCTCAAGAGAAGTAGGTGAGATAGGAGCAGGATAGTAAAACTCTTTCTTCCCGAGCATGACGAAGCTGGAAGTGTCGTTTGTGTTTTCAACCCTTCGCCGCAGAAGTGCGGAGATTTGCCTAAACTGATTGTGAAGAGCCTCCTTATTGTGTAACATATGATAGCACGAAAGGACGCAGGGTAGGCACTATTCCGAAAAGCCTGGCGTGCAAAGACTTGGAGCTAGCTCTGCTTTTCTAATATGTTTCACTCATCTCTTAAGTGGGCCTATTTTCCACCAAGAAACCAAACACAGTACATCATGCTCATGATATGGGGAAATTTGATTAGAATGTGTGCTGATTGGATACTGGCTCAGTTCTTCTAAACTCCAACTGTCATGCCATAATACTTTTGCTCACCATTCTTTTTCTTGACTTCTATTTCATCACCTATATCACTATAACATTGATGAATAATATACCTTCTATACCTTAGAACGTCATCCTTCAGGAAATGAAATAGAATATGATATCCATGTATATAAATATATGTAGAACATATATAAATGAAATAGAATATAATATTCATATATAAATATATGTAAAACATATAGAAAAGAAATAGAATATCCATATATAAAAATATATGTAGAACATATAGAAATGAAATAGAATATAATATCCATATATAAATATATGTAGAACATACACAGTTATAAAAAGAGAGTGGGAAGAAATGGAGGCAGATACAGAGAGACAAAGACACACAGAGTTTTACAAAATACAGGAAATAAAATTGGAATATAGCCTTATGGTTGTATTCTATTCCTGTGTCACTTTGTGCTATCACACATTAACAGAGCAAGGAAATAAAATGTACTGCAGAAACATAAGTAGCCCAGAGGAATGAAGAGCCACAGGCTCGGAGAACACTTTCATTAAGTGTGGGAAGCAGCAATGGGGTTTGCTGTGAACCAGACCAGAGTAATTGAGGACAGCATGGGAGCGGTGACAGTTCTCAGATCTGCACTGTGTGTTTCAATTTGTACAGTGAGATTAAGCTTCTAATTCCAAGATTATTTTCTTTACTACAAACCCTATAATAATTTCTGTCCTGACAAGTTACCCATGCTGCTGGAAAACATTGGCATCATGTACTGTTCTACAGCCATGTCGGGCTTGTGAAAACTGAGCTGAGAGAAACATCAACAGGACTCCTCTTTGTGGTGAGCCCTCCCAAAAGAATCAACTTTGTTCCAGAGGGAACAAAGGAGACAACACGTATACTCCTCCTATTTCAGACATATCCAAGTTCAGTTCTCTGCCAAACCAAGGACCCAAGTCAAATTTTTATTTCTCTTCTCACTTAAAGTTGGTTCCTTGTATTTTCTATTTCAGAGAACATGCGCTTCGTAAGTAGCTTAGGGTGGAATTGTTCCCTCAGTTGTACCTCCAGAATCATCTTTCTTTCCTCAATACATATATCCAAGGAAGTAGTTTACACACAAGGATAGATTACACAGTTTCATGAGAGGTGTTTGCTTTAAATAGGAGCAAGCAGGAGAAGACCACAGGGTGAGAGTTTTTAAGAAAGCCTGACCCATGGGACTTCCGCAAAGAGAACAGAATTTTCTAGTGGGTCATATTCTCCTTTTCATTTAACTCTAGGACTTTTCACATTTCCTCTCTGATTTCTTTATTCAAAGAAAATAAGAAGTACAACCTGGAATAGGAAGGCTTGCTTTGCAGATGTCAGTAACTTGTGTGAATCCATGGCATCTTCCACCTCCTAGAACTTCTGATGCACTGAACAGAAAAGGATTAAAAGAAAGCACTAAATTGGATCATTACAACATTGGGGTGCTGAATTTTACATAACTTGGTAAAACTAAAACATGATTGTTGAAAGAACTGCATGCTTGGGTCTTTTCTGTTTTGTTGGTGGTGGTTTGGTTTGGTTTGGGTTAGGTTGGGTTTGGGTTTTCTTTTGTTCTGTTTTATTTTAGCCAATGGGTGGTAAGCTAGGAACATCTTCCTGTACAAACTTTTTACCCTGCTATTGTAAACCCCAAGTGTTTGGTGACAAAAAGACATCTCTGGATAGGACACTGTTCACATT